>NW_005187584.1:944863-947562 GCF_000239375.1 Pundamilia nyererei
ACACACACACACACACACACACACACACACACAGAAACGATCCACTCTTCAGCTGGTGCAGACACAAGCTTACGTTTAGACAAACGCATCCGCGCACGCATCCGAGGAGTGGAGAATTCATCAGCACACAGTAACTTTGGGAGAGATGTGCAGAGTTTCTCGCTCCACATAATAACACATTAAAGGCAAATTACAGGAGGAAGAAACACTTCGTCGTTCTGATTGTGCAAGACAGGTGTAACGATGAAAACAGTATTTCTGTTGTTGACGTGACAAAGCAGGTTTCGAACTCCAGGTCGGCAAAGCGGCCACAAAAACAACAACACTGCCATTTGCAAACCTGCGGCTCCAAACCAACAGCTGTCACACGACAGAAACCAGCTCGCACACATTCACTGGAAAGAAAGCTTTGCCATCCATATAGCATCATATTTACACCCCAGCCTCATAAACACAGCCAGTTCTCCTTAAACGTCCCGTTTCTTTGAACTGCCTGCAGCACAAATGCCAGGAATAAGCACAGAGCGTGGATGTTTCTCCACCAGAGCAGGTGTTCAGTTCACATGAACAGACTTGCTGTATTAAGTGTAAGAGATGTGATTTACTGGGTCACACGGTGACACAGAGGACGGCGGCTGACCGCAGATTCTGCCCTGTTGCCACACCCATTTACATTTCACGAGCACGCCCATTAAACTCAGTAGTTGTGAGACATAAAATCCTAATTTGCTCCCTCGATTTAACTATGCATGGACTGTATCAGCCATAACAGCAGCCATCACGGCCTAAAAACAGATGGTGGTGGACATAAACAGCACCGGCTGATTCAAAGGCAGCCGTCTGACAGACGATGAAAAATCCTTTAAACACTTTAGTGACAGAAAAAAAAGCACAAAAAACTCTTCCCTGTACTCAGAATAAAGGAAGCTCGTAATAATTCATGCTAATTATTCACTCTGTTAATGTTTCGGTTAATGTAGACTTTTCCTTTAGGAGAACGTGAGTCCCACAGCCAGGCTCGAGCTTGTGCGCACCACGCTGCTCTCAGTCGCTCGTCAGGCTCAGAGCTCCGTGCAGCTAAATGCATAAACCCTCCTCGCAACGCACGCACATGCACACACCATTTTAAAAAAAGACGTCAATAACACTGAACCCCGAATCCCAAAATAGGGAAGATTTATTGCAGTACATTGATTGGAAACCCACTTCTCACCTGAGCACGCCATTTCCCCAGGTGAGAGCTAACCATTAACTCACCATCTGGTTAATGGTTAGCATGAAAAACATGTCAACAATTCAGGTTCAACCTACGACCAGAATCACACATCAACAAAGAGGCTGCTTATAACACAGAGCCGCCTATAAAACCAGTAAACGACTGAACCACGTTTACTACAGATTCACGCTGCAGGTCGAGTTAAACTTGTACTTGTAATCACAGGAACACGCTTCCCTTCCTCCGAAAACATAAAGACTGAAGAGTAAAAATATCTGATGCCATATCTGCAGTGGCGTTACGCTTGTTTGCAGCAACTCCTTCAGAGAAGCAGAGAGTGCAGAAAAATATCCTTTCTTCCAGGCGAGACTCGAGTAAGACAAACGTCAGTGCAGCAGCAAAGAAAGAACACGTGTCGAGCTTTAAAAGAAACAAGTAAAAGCAAAATAGAATCTGTAACATTAAATAATTCATCTCCACGTATCCACTGGCCAGTACGCACATTTGTGCTTCACCTATGAATCACATCCTTCACTGTCTTTAGCTCAGTGCTGAGATTGCTTCCAGTGAGAAGACGCACAACAAGCTCAGAGAACAACACAAACTGTGCAGCTGCATGTACCCACATTTGTGTGGACGCAGCCTCCACCAGCTCAACTTTGTACTTCCCCCTGCGGCGAGCCGGCAGCCAAAAACAACTCATAAAAGTAGTCAATAAATCCAATTTAACTGTTAAGCAACTCATCAGATAACACTCGAGTTTGAAACAACAACAGTAACTCAATCAGCAAACCGGTGTGCCTTGACCACGCCTCGGCGCAACCTGCATCGCAAAACACCAAGACAGGCTACTTCCTCGGCCGTGCGGCGGTTGCTGTAAGTCGCAGTGATAACAGCAACCTTACACCTCTCTCTGCCCCTCCTGCCTTATCTCACGGACACATCGAACAGACCCACAGGTCACCCGCTCGCTGTCAGCCTGCAGCACTAACCGGATACCTATTGTGAAACACAACATAAACTGTTACGCAACTGCACAGGGGGCCAGGGTGCAACTCACCGCTGCCCAAAGTTATCTTCAAGTCACACCAAGAGGACTCGAGCCCTTTACACATGGAGGGCTCTCTTTATAAACAGCACAGGTAAGAAATACGTGAGAGGCAGTGAGGCCTTTCTGGTCGCCCGGCATGCTGACGGCAAGCTTCACTGACACAAAGAAATGTTAGAGGGCCACGAGGGCAAGCAGCACATGGACGTGCACAGAGCCTCTACTGCAAAATGGAGTCTTGCTTTCAACTGACAGGAGTGAATGCTGGGGGGGGGGGCGACAAGAGAGAGGAACAGCAGTCTGGGGCTGGTTGTTAGAGCCCCTGTGTCTGTAGTCTTCTCCTCCCAGGTTTGGTAGCAAGGAGATCCAGGAGTGAGCCAGCAGGGAGAGGAGGGGCGTGGCTAGAAGGAAAGAGGGTCGCATGGAAAAAAAACA
>NW_005187584.1:948581-1010451 GCF_000239375.1 Pundamilia nyererei
CTACTTATTCCTGCGTCTTTTGGGATCTTACAAAGCTTCAAACGACGCGTCGACTATTAAATCAGTCGTCGACGATTTTGATAGTCGACGCAGCCCTAACACGCACACACGCGCGCGCGCACGAGAGCCCTACCCAAGTTCATCTACAACACATAAAAACATCACAAAGGTTTTAAAATATTTAAATATTTATTTCTATTTAAAGTATAAATAAAAGGATTCAACAGGTTCAATAAATCCACATTTTCATTTAACATTTGGACGCTTCTGGTGTTAAAGAACACAACAAATAAAACCCAATAAAACGAATGCAGGTGGGACAATGACCGTGATCCCTCTACAGCCCACACCGACACACAGGACCACCCACCAGGGAACAGCCCGGTGCCCTCACTACACGTACAGCATCTCATAATTACAATAACAACCCAATTAGCCGCTAATGAACGGGGGGTGGGGGGATAACAGAGCGCTTGCTGAAATGTTCTGTACCACACTGCAGACCTCTATAGGAGACATGTGGGCCATCCACCCGCCTGCCTCGTCTGTTTGACACTTAATTTGGCAGCAGGAATGAAGAGGAGGAGGTATATATTTGGGGGTGGGGGGGTCAAACAAACAGAAGGAGCAGAGAGAAGCTTGGATTTTAAGTGAAGTTGGAGCATTAGAGCCTTTAAAAGGAGATTAAAGGATGAATCAGAAAAGTTTGTCCTCTTGTTGCTTGAACAGTTATGAGGCTTATCAAAGTGAATAAACTGTTGCAGTTTAGTCGGTGGTTTCTGTTGCTTTAATGGTAGTTTGGGAGCATCAGGAAGAAGCAGAGGATTATCTAGGAACAGCTTCAGAGGTCCGTCGCAACCAACCAATGACGTGTGACTATTCAGTTAGCATGAGCCCAGCTAATAGCTAATGCTGTGATGAGTGAGCCAAGTTTGGCTAACAACAAACCTAACTTGATACAGCGCAGACCTACGACATCACAGCAACATGACTGGTCAGTGCTGATCCTGGATCAACACCAAACACACCACAATCCTGCCTCAATACAAAAAGACCTGACTTTTCTTTAGCTAAACACCAAATGCATAACTCAATATATAAGTTATGGAGGACAACATATGACCTGTGCTGAATCACAGTAAACTCTGACAGCTTTAAATCAGCACAGACTGTTTTAATAAGTGTGAAAAAGTGCGCTCTGTGATTAACTGTCACCCTAAATCAGTCGTTCTCAAACTGAGGGCCCGAGAAAGATCAGGCGACTTCTAAATTGGGACATGCACGCTGCTCTGTTTCGTTACTGCCTCTTCACCTCAGACGTGAAGCAGAACGAGCCCAACATCCTCTGTCCAGCTCGGCGAGCTCGGGTACGTCTGGTGCAGCCGAGGTCGCGTACCCGCTCTCTCGGACAGAAACTGCCGTCGCCGCTATTCGGCGAGCTCTCACAGCTGCGACCTGCATTATAGCGTAGCTACGATTTCAGGCAGATTCTTCTCTTATTTTTAGAATTGTGCCCCCTGCAATAAATGTAATATGCAGCAGCTAACGGTGATGAAAGCGTATCACGGTGGCAAGCAGGCTGCCCTCTATCGCCCGTGGACTGCAGCCTGAGTCCAGAGTGACGGAGGGCAGCCTGCACTTAAAGTGAAACCAGACCGGTCTAGCATGAAACCAGGTGGCAGCTAACTCTGGACTGTGAGAAGTTTCCTCTCGCTGTCAGCTTAGGCACATGCTGCCCCTGATGAGGTGATCTGCTGATTATAGATATGTCAGCAGCTCAGTTGCTGAACAAACCCCAGGGGAGGGAACGTGCGGTCGCGGTGCCAAGTGGACTGCCAGTGGAAAAATGCGTTTGTTTGTTAATACAACTGTGGAAAGTCCTGAGAAGTAAAGCCAGCTCCCCGTGCGCCCACTGCCAAGCTGTGGCTTCACAGTGAAAAACGATGCCGAGAAATTGCATGAAAGGCATTTTGATTAGCGTGTACCAACATGTACCTCCAAAACAAAGAGAACTGAGGACCAGAATAACAGTACGTGAGCCAGGGAGGGAGGGGGCATTTGAATAGTGGAAATAGGCTCAGAGCCACCAATAACAAAAACACACACAGAAAAATATTCAAATCTATTTTCTATTAAGAAAAAGTGGGAACGAAACGAGAAAGCGGAGCTAACGCGTGCACGGAGACCGTCCTGTACTCGAGGCAGCCGAGGACACCAGATAAAGGTGGAGGGAGGGCAGGGTGGAGGCAGTGTGTGGGTTGGAGCACCTGTTCCTCTATTGCCTCAGCTTCCCATTGAGGAACATGGCAGAAAGGAGTCGGCCTATTTATACACAACGCCGGGTCCCGTTACAGCTGTGGCGCGGGGCCAGGCTGCGGCAGATTGAAGCGGGTAGAAAAGAGCAACATGCGCTGCCCTGCGCTGTCAGATGGTCTGCCAACACAAGAGGCCCGAATCAGATCGCACTGGTGACTCTGGCTCGCCTCCTTCCCTTTTACCTTCCAGCACTGGCAAAGAGTAGAGAAGGAAAAAAGGAGAGCGCAGACAGAGGGAGACAAGGAAGCGAGGTGCGCTGTGTGACGGCGAGTCACCGTTTTCAAAACCAGCGGCGACTGCGTGAAACCAGCCACACGTGAGAGTGAATCCCGTCCTGTTGCTGCTGTGTCAAAGAAACGAACGTTCAGCAAACTGCACCTGCGAGCGCACGTTAACAGCCACATACAATCACATGGATCTGCAGTCAGTTGAAAGTCGACCACACCAGGTGACACTGCAACATATAAAAAGCATTGTGGGCAATCCTGACATAGTCAAAGCATTTTGGAGCCGACGCAGGACCGACTGTGGAACAGGAGCAGGTAATCAACTGCAGGCCGGCCTCTGCTGAAGACAGACAACACACACACACACACACACACACACACACACACACACACACACACACACACAGTGAGTAATGCAAGAAACATCTGATGATCCTTTTCATCTTCCTACGTTAGCGAGCTCAGCGTCTTAGTGCGGTGAGCCTCGGCCTGAGAGGGAGGCAGCCGGGGCTCAGTTACCCTGTTTGACTTGCAGCCACAACGGCAGCAGCTGCAGGGCTCGGCCCCACCAGCCCCACCAACGCTTTGACCCACAAACCAGAGCTACACATGAGGCTGGAGGAGCTACGCCTGCCTGGTGGCCCTGCCAAATCTGCTCCTTCTATCCCCGTACGGCTCCCTCGCTCTCTCTTTCTTCTTCCGACCCGTCTGCTGCCTCAGACATGAGACATTTCCAACACTAAACTCCTTCATTAAGCACTGTTTATGCTTCAGCATTAGGAAACAAAAAAGAAAGAATGCAATAGCTGTGATTACACAGCTGCCCGCGCCGTAGCTCGGCGTGGAAATGGCTCTTCTACACGCTGAGCTTCTAATGTCCGGCTCTGACAGTTTAGGGGTTTTAGCTGAGGTATTCCCCGTGTGGTGAATGGATGAGTAAGCTCATCCCAGGCATGGTAAATCCTATCGATTTGACTGGATTGCTGCTTGTCTGCCAACTCCAAGCTCCAGCTGAATCCAGCATTTGTTCCAAGCAAAGAGCAGGAGGGGGAAGGCAAAAACCAACACACAGGCAGAGAGGGGAAGAAATGATTTGACTCTAACTGCACTGAAATGAAACTCCAGCTGCTCGCGTAACGGGAGTGAGTGTGTGTGTGTGTGTGTGTGTGTGTGTGTGCGCGTGCGTGCGTGCGGCTGAAACTATGAGGAGGGACGAGTCAAGTTAAAACGCAGGACGTGGGAACGGAAGGACGAAAGGAAAGAAGCAGACAGAAGACGGAGAGCGCAACGACTACCAAGACATCAGATTTGATGTCCGAAGGGTCGATAAACACGGACGGAAAACGGTAGAAAGCAGAGGCCGGAGGGACGGCGAGCAGAGCGGCCGGCGTCCGTGTAATGGTGCGTTTGTCTGCACCGTAGGACCACCGGCTCTCACTGGCTGCTGCAGGAAAACCTCGAAGCACACGGACATTTGCACAAATATGCAGACACACATGCTTGCCTCCCTCCTTCACTTCTTTCCATATCTCTCCCTCCCTCCCCCTTTTCCATTGCTCGGCCTGTGCCCGCAGTCTTGGTGCCTCCTTCCATTTACCGAAGCACAAACACGCCGCCAATCTGCAGAAACCCAGCCTCCCACCTTTAAACGTCACGTTCATATCGGTACGCGCTGAGCAGCGGTGTGATCAATAAACTTTTCATTTATCAGAAATATCCCCTCGTCCTGTTTGCTTTTCCATACAGAACATCTACGAGCGTGCTATATATATATTTCTGGCATTTAATACTGACGTCATGTTAATGTTCACGCAGCCCAACCAGCCAACAAATCACAGGCTGTTACCTAGCCTCTGACAGACAGGCCCCTGAGTGGAGCGTCTGTGGCCACGGCGGTATTGTAAAACGACTTCCATTCATTACGCTGTCATTTAACAGCGAGGCATAATTCAATATGGCCTCCTTTAACTATAACGGAATTAGGGACGCTTGATGCGGCCTCATAAACTGGTCGCAGGCACTCCATCTCTATGTCCCCTTTCACAGCGTCTTGGCATCGGCCTCTGGCCCGTCGACAGCCTCGGCTCCACTCAGCCGCTCCTTTTACTCCGTGCTGTTTACGGGGAGGAGACTGTGTGGCGCTCTGTACTAACCAGATTTAACTTATTCACACCAAAAAGTTGAATTCCTTTCGTTCCTTTGGGTCTGACTGGACCTCATCTCTACAGGGAAATAACGCGTCCACGGGTCGTTTGTGCAGTCGTGCTGTGACAGTTTCGATAAGGGAGACGCCGCCGGGTTTGCTCCGCAGGCCCAACTAATCAATGTTAAAGCTTAGACATAAACGTGTTCCTTCATGCTGAATAAGCCAATCGGAGCAGAGTTGTAAATCTGGGGCCCGTGGACTCAGCTCCACGCTGACACACCCCTGGTGTGTTTAACATGAGGAAGCAATGAGAGCTGAAGAAGGTTACCGCTTTAGGAACATGCAGGCCGAGCAAGCATCCGAGGAAAGTTTCTGATGCTCTGGATAAAAGAAGAGTGCAGCCAAAAAAGAAAAGACTGAAACAAATTCGGCGCCGTCAGCGTTTCACGTACGTCACCGTCACACACTCTGCAGACACTTCTATTAGATACTCCTTGGTAGTACCAGACCTTGGAGGTTGGTGCACTGTGGGCATAAATGAATGCCCGTTCCAACACATAACAACCATCAGCCCGAATCGTGGCTGCGAGGCAGGATGGACGCACGCTTCCTTCTCGTTATGCCAAATTCAGACCCTACCAGCCAACTGCAGCCGCACAAACAGACTCATCAGATCAGTGATATGAATCAAACAAGCTCATGTTCTTGGCTGACAGTGCTACCTGCTGTGGTCTTCTGCTGCTGTAGCCGACCTGCTTCAAGGCTGAACGGTGCTGTGAGTTCAGAGATGCTCTTCCAAAGTATCAGGTCATCTCTGACCTCTGACATCAACAAGGCATTTTCACACTACGGTTTAAATAAAAGTGAGCCAGGATCACCACATTAAGTGTGCAATAAAAGGACCGCTTCAGGTGTTCGGTCGTGCTTGTTTTTGCACGTTCAGTTCAGCTAAACTGCAGCCTGTCTGCACTTTCAATTAAGGATCTCATTTTCTTTTCTACAGCCCAGCATCAGCAGGGCTGAACCTACAGCTGTTTTCTAATAACTCTCGTCAGTTTCCCTTAAATCCTCTGACAATATCGGTTTCTACAGGTCGAGAGTCATGACTCACTCACGTCTGTAGCTCAGCAGCTGTGAGTCATGTATCTATACACTCCCCACGGTTGGTCGTTTGATCCAGAACAAATCTGAGGCGGCTCAACTGATTAGCTGTAAACGTTCTCCAGATTTAACACAAACGTCCCCGAGCAAACGTATTCTGGTGTTAGTAGCTCCGTTACTGCACGTGTGACTGCCTGAAGGTCACCCGTTACTCAATGAAATCATCGACACTCCTAAAACGCAGAAACAGTTCACGGTTCAGCCGATAGTTTTGTGAAGCGAGGCCAGATTCTGACTTTGGCTTCATGAAGCGGTGCAGAGGTGGAGTGAACAGAGGAGGGGATGTAATCAATTCATCCAGACAATCAAGATCAAACAGCTGTTGCCCTGCATTGTGTTATAAACCCAGCATCTTCTTCTGATTTCCACCATAAAAGCACAAACTCGCTCACTGACCAGTTCAGCTTCAGCCAACATGACAAAGAGAACCTTTGGTCGAAAAGGTCCATCTGGAAAATGGCTGTGACCTCCTCTGCTGGAGGTGGTGCAGGTGGTAGTCTCCACCTCTGTTTCCAGCTGTTGTAACGCTGCTGCAGAGAAGTGGCTGCGCACTACAGCAGCGGTGCCCAACCCCCGGGCCGCGGGCCAGTGCGTGAGTCGTTTGGTGCCAGGCCGCGAGCCTTCGGTGTTAAATTTACGGTTTTCAGGGTTTTTATCGTTAACTCTGTTTCTCTGGGTCTTTCCCGTGTTGTAGTTGTGCGTCTTATTTTGAAAGAAATATTTACCCGTTACCATAGCGACCAGAGAGCATTAAGGACGCTGCTAATAAACTTACACAGTGAATTCTCATTTATTATTATATTTACAAAATGCCAACGTTTTTGTCTCGGCCGTATCATTTTGTCTCGTTGCATATATCCACAACACCTTAACGGCCGGTCCGTGACAACAGTGTGCGTCCGTGGCCGCTGCAGGACGTTATCACAGAAGATCCGCTGCAGCTGAGGAA
Source organism: Pundamilia nyererei (assembly GCF_000239375.1). Taxonomy (NCBI): domain Eukaryota; kingdom Metazoa; phylum Chordata; class Actinopteri; order Cichliformes; family Cichlidae; genus Pundamilia; species Pundamilia nyererei. Next base: position 955,381 of record NW_005187584.1, read on the forward strand.
CCGCAGTCTTTAAGCAGGACTCCTGTGGGTGTTTGTGATCATGCAAAACTGAAGAGTGAATCACAGTCTGCATTTATCACAGGATTATTAATCAATTGCATCACTTCTTTTACTGCAGCAAGCCTGAGACAGAATTTAGCTTTAAGGTGCTGTTATTGACAGACCGTGGGCGAGTTAGGGCCCGATCAGTACAGGGCTGATTGTGGAAGGAGACAAGATGCTCACACTTCAAGTGCTTTTAAATATAAAACAATCACGAACGATTAGGTTGCTTATGGCAGACATCTGCCTTAGGTTAGAAGAGGGGGGAAAGCCACAGCTGGCACCTTAAATCCTCAGTCTCCACAATCACACATTAAAATGTATAACCGGGCTCGTGTGGGACGTGTCTTTAGACAGGAAGAGGCTGGGTCTGCAGGGTCTGTCACTTACTGCCAGCACAGCTAGTGCTGTCACCATAGCAACGCATCTCATGCTACTCGATCAGGACAAAAACAGAGACCCCAACCCGGCACACGAGTCGCCGAACACTAAACGTGTACGCGTGAGCTCTCGTAAAAAGGACACAAACATGTGCAGACACACGTAGCCACAACGCAGCAAACAACATCATCTTAGAGGGCCACGTGATGCGGCGCACAACCTGCAGGTGAACACGTTAAGCATCACTTAGACCCAGCTGGAGCAGGCGGGGTTAATAAGAGAAAGCAAATAAAAAGAGATGGATGCTGTTCACACCTTTAAGAGGCCTGAAAGAGGAGGCTTTCCACAGCGCAGAGCAGGTGTGTGCATGCGTGGAAGAAAGGTCTGCAGGCTGTGTGCATCTGCAGTGTGAAGGAAAACAAACGAGCCCAGGGCGGCGAACCCGCTTACCCCTGAACGTGAAACGAAGGGAAGGAAGGAGGCTCGAGTTTAAAGGAGGAGAGGAAGGAGGAGTAGAGGGAGCAGAAGCTGTCGTGGAGGAAACATGAAAAGCTGCATCACTTTTTAACATCTTCCATTGTTTCACGTGATATTTAAAAGGCTGCCGTATCCACATCACCCAGAAATGTCAAACTCATATGGCAACAGTTGGTCTGCATCACTTTAACCCAGACACTGGAATTAATAAAGGCTTACGTGGCCCATACACACACTGCAGGACAACATTTAATGAGGTCAGATATTAACTGTAACAGCTGAACAGAAGAGTCTTTTCCCGCCTTCTCTTTTCAAACTCAGAAGCTTTGTTCATCTTTTATGTACAGTCTATGCAGCTGTCATTCAAATGACCACAGATGTGATTCGTTGCCTGAAATCTGTAAAAGCATTAGCTGCTAATGTTGTTGGCATTTACAGTCAGATATGTCCACCACTGATTTCTCTCTGCAGCACTCGTCACCTTGGTTTATCATTTGGTCCCTGAGCCCAGTAACTGATCTGACAGCACGAGTGTGTGCTTGCAGTTACATTAACTGCCAGCAGCCTCACTGGGCGCCAAACAGACACTTTTCAGTCACATGACAGGCCTCCATGTTCTGTCCATATCGCTCCAATGGCCTAAAGCGGGGACGTGACAGTAAATCCAGACTCGCGTGTCACAAACTGCAAAGATGTTTGATAAACGTTTCGTCTCCTGCTGGGCTTCACGTCGTCTCTGATGCAGACGTTACCATTGCTTTATAAACTGGCCCAAACAGTATCGCAGATGTACAAATCCGTAACTGGGATCAATTAAGCTGCTACGCTTTTTTTGAAAGCCAAAGAATGAGAAATCAGTTGCACGGCCTTATTCGGTTTATTGTCTCATCTGCAAAACATCCCTTTGTTGATCCCTGCGTTACGGGACTGGCTCAGCTTGGAGTTTACAGTGTGAAGTCCCCAACGGTTAAAATAGGGCAGATCCAAACAGCAACAAGGACTATCAAATCAGATTGTTGCAGCATGGCGTAACGGCGCGCTGCGTGTTCATGTGTGTGTGGGTGTGACCCCATCCCTCCCCTCTCAGCTAGACCACATTTCTGTGCAGTGAGCAGGGGTTTACATAAACGGTCACACTCCTCTATCTAGGAATGGGAGTCAGGGAGGAGGGCATCGGCTAGGCTTTGTGTTTAAAAACAACAACCTATCACGGCGCTGGCAGCCTGCGATGGGCTGGAAACACGTCACCTGATCACGGCGACGGCCGTTAGATGTTACAGCGTGGTTTCCTCTTCATAATGAAAGGTTTATGTCGGGATCAACGCGTTTTGACTGTTTGCTTATTTTGCAAGGTGACAGCAGCGCGGCAACATTTGCCTCCTAGCATGTTACGACTGGCTAAAATTAAGATTGGGGATGATTTTTCTGACATCTGGCACTTCTGAGCAAATTCCCAGGAAAACAGTGTGGTGAGCCATCGTCCCTGAAGTCACAGTGAGCGCAAAATCATTCAGAAAGTCCGCCTAAGACTCACTTACCAAATACTTTCATGCTTTGTTCTGTTTGGAGACAGCATCTCTAAAAGCAACCTGTGTGTGGACACTAACACAGTGTTGTTAAACACACCACAGCAGCCGTTATGTTATTTTCAGTGTTTAACATCCAATAAAATCTGCTGCTCTGCTTTGGGAGGCTGAAGACTGAAACTCATCGACTGTATCGATATCAACACTGGTATCGGTATCGGATACCAGTAGTGCTGGTATTGGCACAGTATTGGAAAGTCACAATACCAGTAGTAAGCATCAAAACCAGTAAAATTGCACGATTTTCATTCACCGCGATTTAAAAAAAGAATTCCAAGTAATTACATTTAATAATAATGGATTGCATTTATTGCGCTTTCACCTGTATTAAAGTTTCAAATCAGTATCATGGTGGTTGGAGACCATTTCCACATCATTGTATAATAAGCACAGGTGCACATTTTGAGGTACGAGTGCACTTGTTGCCAAATCCAGTGATCTGATTGGTCAGATCTGTTTATTCAGATGTGCAACACCTGCATTACAGACGGGAGAGTCTTTTTACGCACGAAATATTCACACAGATTTTACAGGCCTCTCTCTGGGAGAGACACCTGTCAGAGGAAACTCATTCCCACTGTTCATATCAGCAAGCTCCTCCTGTCAGTTACTACCCACCCACCCTCATGACCACAGGTGACAGTGGGAACGTAGCTCGACGTGTAAAGCGACAGCCTTGATTTCACGCTCAGCTCTCCCCTCACTCGTGAGCAACACCCTAAAATTCTCCTAAACTTCTCTAATCGAGGTAGCAACTCGTTCCCAACTCAGAGTGGACCCTCCACCTCTGACCACCTACTACCTGCAGGTGTCTATGGTTAGTAGCCTCAGACACCTGCAGGTATGCAGTGCCAATCAGGCTTTATGTTTATTGCATTTGAAAAGTAAATCTAACATGTTAGCACAGTAATGATGTGCTGCAGAAATGCATTTACTCGGTGGCTCATCAAGCTGTGAATTTGTGGGAGTCAGAAGAGTCGTCTCGTGTTTTTCATCCCCCACTTGTTCCGCTGTTGATAAAAACTGCCGGGAACATGCACACAGTGGCAAGTTAGGAGAAGCTGAAAGGGATACTTGGAAAGATAAGAGCAAAGGAGGAAGCACTTAGCAAAGGCACCCCAACAGTTAATTTCCTGTAGCAGTACATATCGCCTTCCTGGCCAACACTCAGGACCCAGTACACAGCCGGTGGAGGCTCAGTTCATGACCCCGATTGTCCACTGCCTCTGTGAACGAGGAACCGCGCGAAATGAACGGCAGCAACTTGCAATCAACGTCGGGCCGCGATATGAAAGCCTTAAAGATTCAGTGTGTTGCCAATGAAACAGGCAGCACAGGCTGTTCCAGCAAACTCAGTGCAGGTGAATGCTAATGCTAAATTAGCCTGTACATACAGCTTTCTGTGTTTACACTTCTGTCTGACCACCTCAGACGTGAAGATTTCCTCTTCTGTCTTATCCAGAAGTCCGAGGACGTCCACACACCTGCGGTGTTTAGTCCCTTAAAATCAAACTCTTCTTTCTTTTCACTCATAAAGATGTGAAAGCAGTAATCGCACCCGGGTGCCGACCAAACAACCATACTGAGACCCTGTGGAGGACGTGGTCTCAGCAGCGGCTGTTTACCAACGTGAACAGACCTCGATCCGAACCGACAAGCAGGTTTACGCTGCAGGTTTGAGGAGGAACAACATTTCATAAGGATGAAGGTACTTTTAAATCGCAAAGGTGTGTACAGGTTTGCAACCAGCCGTGAAATGAATGTAAATTATCCATGTTGCTCCCGCCTCAGACACGCAAACTGAACGTTCTCGTGTGGTGACGTAGTGATGCATTTGGGTTCACTTGGATTTTTCTGCATCGGGAAAAAAACCACAAGTTTCACTTATTAACTGGTGCGGACCAGAGGAAACGACCTCCGAGCGTGAAAACACGCCAACGCAGGCTTTTGTCAAAACAAACTGCCCATTTAAAAATGAAAAGAAACACCCATAAACATGCGGATGAAGCCTCATACAGTGTTCTCATCAACGCACACACAAATAAATATAAATAGAAGACATACATTGCCTGGAAGTAGGCTGGCCAGTAGCTGCAAAATGAGATCCTGCAGACAGCAAAGGGTGGCTGGGGCACATACTGGAAGTGAAACACACACACACCTACATGGTGGGCCACTTCAAAGACATTCCACAACGTGCACAGCATTGTCGGAAAATGCCAATGTGCACTTCACTGAAGAGTGCCTGAGTGTCCAAAAGGGGCTACAGACAAACTCGCAGACAAATGGAGGCCGAGCCTCGATTTTTACAACAGCACGCGGTTCTCCATTAGCTGAGCTGTCAGAGCAACTCTTCAACTGCTCCTCCTGAATAAATGACACCGCTCTGGAGATTTGATTGAGACCACAAGAGGGGAAGAGCCAATCTGTGCGACCACGCTGGTTAAAGAAACACAGCCGTGCACGTATGTATATTCATGCATGCTCACAAGCAGCACAGCCGTGCCTGACGGGGGCCAGGAGTGGGCAGTTGCACAACTTGTTTTTCACGAGTCAGACCAGGAGACAGCTCAGCGGCAACATCTGAACAACCTTTCCTGATTAACTGTGACAAATGGGCCAATCACAATCAAACAACAGCCTGTGAAAGCTGATTTGTTACATGTTTTCTGAGGTGCAGTCGGCTACGCCGTGGGTTATTTATCAGGACAGCTTCTTCTCGTTCTTGTGTCTGAGATGGAGGTATCAGGCAGCGTGTGGATCCAGAATGAAATATTCAAAGTATTTTGGTTGTTGCCCCGACCCCACCCCCTTTTTTTGGCGTAAACATCTCAAAAGTGCCAAATATGGTCACTTCCCAGAGTCCTCACAGCCAATGACATGTACCCCATTCCCTGAGAGAGGGAAAAAAATAAGACCAGGAAGGAGGGGTACCAGCAGCCCGTCTCATAAGACCCCCTTTCAGGGGCCTCTGTTCTGTCTGCATACATGACCTGTGTAAAGTAGCCACATCGTTTCCTTTGAACCTGGCCGCCGGGAGCCATTTTAAGCAACACAACCTGGAGCTTGGAGAGTCCCACCATTGCTGACAAAAAGAAAAACAACAGGTTCCACTTTATGAATGGGTGCCCACACATTTACGTGGTCGACCTGCTCACTTGGACTAAGTTCACACACCCAAAAAAACAAAACACTCAGGCTTGGGCAACACATCGTCCAAAAATCACTGAACACAAATCTCACAAGGATTAATGTGGGCCAAAGGTTAAACCGCTGACAAACACGCAAAATGTTCAATAATTGATTTCACAGGCGCTCCAGACTTTCTTTGTTTCACAACGACTCATTCATTCATTTAATTTGAGATATAAGACACAAGTGACCTATTATACAGAGAAATGTATCATCTAATGCGGCCTCACAGCTGGCCCGGCAATTCTCATGAGATCACCCTTAAAAATAAGAAATAACACAAATAAGAAATACCAGAGTGGGTAACAGTGCTCATTAACTTCATTCGGCCCATAAAACGTGGGCTCAAGTATGGTGCACTGTGTCCCTGTGTTAAAGCACCAGCTGAAAACAAAACAGCGCACAGCTGGATCGTGATTAATCTGTGGCAATGCACATCTGTATAGCTGTAATCACCATACGCGCTAATTCATTGATAAAAAGAAATAAAACCGAGGCGCAGACTCTGGGGAGGAAGATCTGGAGCGGAAGGCAGATGGAGGCTGTCCCGCCACCTATGCGGACACTTCTCAGCGGCTAATTTGTTTACATCCAGGCTGCGTGTGCGCGTGAGAGGCCTAGCAAGCCTCGCAGGGCCAATCCTGCCGCCCCCAGTTTAGGCTCGCTGCCGCGGACCACCCTCGTCCAGTTACAGCCACTAATCTGACCCTCGGGTGGCGCATTTAGCGCGGGCCGCTAAAATATGTACCTTTAAGAGCCGGCGCGAGAGGGGCGGGGTTTATTAGCCGATAATTAATATTTGTGCGCCAAGTTATCAGCCACACGCACAAAACCGAAATTACGAGCCCCTTAATTAGACCTGGAGGAGAATCTGAGCATGCGCCAAAATGAAAGCAACAGTCCCGTGACTCACATTATCACGCTGATTGATAAAAAGAAGAACATGCCCCCCCAGCAGTGACTGCAAGGTTCAAGAAAAACACACTATTGTTCATGTTATAATGCAAACATCTGCGCTTAGGACAGGGTCATTTCCCGCGAACACACACTTCACACTCACGTGAAGTTATAAGTAGTCATTAAAAAATGAAATAATACTCACTTTCTCCTTTTATTAGTCCACACTGGCATATAATGCAGGTGCACATGATAAACAACACCATCTGTGCTCGCAGTTTAAGCGTCAGTCGCCTCATTTTGGCTGGAGGATAAGTTGTACTCGCTTCTTGAAGTCGTACAAAAAAAATTCCAATCTTCAGGGAGAAATGTTTAAAGTGAACTAAGAAATTGCTAAAAACTTAAAAAGGTCCAATAAAGCCAGCCGATTTGAGGTTTCCTCCCCCTGTAAGGGGGTTATAAATTGATAACTGTCTTCTGTGCCAAATGTGTTATGTACGTGAGACACTAAATAACGTGATCCTGGGTTCTGGCGACACATGTGCGAGTAAAAAATTTCATTTTCCAGAAGTGAAGTCGACAGTCCACGTTCATCTGTTTGATTTTGGTGCCCCGCTAAATCAAGGGGGGAAATGTTATTATTATTATTAATAATAATAATCCCACACACAGACAGAGCTAGTTTGGAGATCCCCTAAGAAGGTCCGCTGGCCCCGGGCTCATTTCCCTGTAATGTGCCGCTCCAGTGAGGGAGGACCCCGGGAGGTATTTCAAAAACAAAACGCTGTTTTCCTCACGCAGACACGGGCTGGAGTTGTGAATAGCACCCCCAAAAAACACAGGCAGCCTTTGAGCTCTCGTTTTCTTTCAGAAGTCTTTATATCACCTCCTGCGTCCTGGTGTCTTCACACAAGCTCGTCTCCCTTTTCTTTGAGCAGGGAGCACATCCCAGGAAACTCCGGCAGGAAAAACGTGCAGCTTTCCTCGCTTCGACCTTCCCCTGAACTCCTTCACCCCCGCTGACCACCGCAAGCCCGTAAAAACGACAAAACGGCGGAGAGGGGAAAACTAACCTGGAAAGGTTTGAAAAAACGCCACTTTGCTCTCACATTCCCCGCGAGGAGTAAAAGAAGCCAGAAAATAACAACAACAATGCCCGCATTCACCGTGCACGCTGCCGCCGTGAGGTGAGGGAAGTCGCCACACCACGCCGCCCGTTCCTTCCCTCAGATTAACGTTAGCTGGAGGGGGCTAAACGGCTAACGTTAGCTAGCTAATCCAAAACAAACGAGGTTTCGGTGTCGGCGACGAGAGTTCAAAATCAGAATAAAATCAAAAACACGCTTAAAGTGAACAGTCCGAGTCCGCCAGCCCAGAAGAAAAGGACAGGAGGAAAAAAACGATGAGGTAACGAAACGTAAAAAAGACTTAAAAAGACGGGTCAAGTGTAAAAACTTGGATTCCCGTTTAGCGATCGCTCTCCCTCATGTTCCCCCTCTTTCCGTCTCTCTCTCTGCGAGCCTCCCCACCAGTAAACAAGTCCTGCCAGTCACCTCAGCTGGGCCACGCAGGGTCTGCGGGAAAACCCGGAACGGAGCGCTTTGCGACACTGCGCTGCTCACTGCCGTCCTCGCATAGCAACACGTTTTATTACAAAAGCAGACACAACACAGGGAAATAATTAAAAAATATATAATTAATGTGGAATAAAATCAGATGAAGCAGAGCGAAGAGTCTGTGGACAAAATAATAGGAACACACTAGCCCAGACCAGTTTTACAGTTGCAGCAAATTATTTTCAAATTCTCTGCCTTTTATTTTATTAATAAACTGTTAATTAGCCCATCGGGGGGGAAAAAACAAAAACATAAGAAATGCAAATAAACGCATTATTTTCTGTAACATAAATGAATAGAGCTGATATTTAGATTAAATTTCGGGTTTTCTTATAAAATGAGAGAGCCACCCAAAAAAAACCAGTCAGTATCTTACCCACTATTCACTATATTTTACCCACATGCCCTTTAGACAGACAGATAGGAAAAGATCACTTTATCTTTTTATTGAAGTAATATTTTGTACTTTAAATTACCAAAATAGCTTTCCTATAATGCAGGTAATCCCTTATACAAACATACTCTACACTCACCGGCCCCTTCGGTAATTACACCTGTTTAGCTGCTCAATAACGCAAATATCTAATCGGGGCTAGCAACTCCTGATGACCTGCTGAAGTTCAACGTGAGCAACAGAATGGGGGGAAAGGTGATTGTTGGTGCCAGACGGGCGAGTCTGAATATTTAAGAAACTGCTGATTTGGGATTTTCCTGCACGATCATCTCTAGGGTTTACAGAGAATATGCTTAAAAGTGCCTTGTTGTTTGGCCCGACTGCTTGGAGCTGATAACAAGGCAACAGTAAATCACATAAGCACTTGCTACAACATGCAGAAGGGCATCTCTGAATGCACAATATGAAGCAGATGGACTACAGCAGCAGAAGACCACACCGGGTCATTCTTGTCAGCTGAGAACAGGAAACTTCAGTCCACACAGGCTCACTCAAACTGGACAACAGAAGATTTGTAAAATGTTTCCTGGTCTGATGAGTCTTCACATCTGCTGCGACATTTGGATGGCAGTGTGGGAATTTGGTGTGAGCAACACTAAATCTTGGATTCGTCCTGCCTTCAATCATTAGTTCAGGCGGGCTGTGTTCGTGTAATGGTGTGGGAGACCATTTTTTGGCACACTTTGGATCTCTGAGCATAATTTAAACACCACATCCTACCAGAGTATAGTTGGTGGCCAGGTCCATCTCTTTCTGACCTCAGTATACCATCATCTGGTTGTGCTTCTATCAGGATAAGATGCCATGTCAGTTCATCAAGTTCAAATAATCTCAAACTGTTTTCTTGAACGTGACTGTACTCAAAAGACTTCCACAGTCACCAGACATCAATCCAGTAGAGCAGGATGTGGTGGAAATTCCCACTGTGGATGTACAGCTGACAGACCTCAGCAGGACCGACCAAAATCTCTGAGGAACATTTCCAGCAACTCGTTGAAGGCAATCCTGAAGACAAAGGGTGGTCTGGAGAACGTGTACCTAAAGAAGTGGCCACCAATAATACACTGTACATGATGAGCCAATCAGGCGCTTGTTATTACACCTATACCATTCTGATAGAGATGATCAGGAACCCCTCCACCTCACTCATGAAAGCCACTGCTCAAGCAAACACTCACATTTATATTTGATTACCTGAGCTGGCCCAGCGCTTAAAGACATCACACAACAGGATCGTAGTGCCTGATGGGAACATTGGTCCCATTGTCATACACCAGTGACACTGTGGGCTAAACAAAGTCGGGCACCGAGGAGTGTAAACATTACACGCTGCCCAGGTTTTGGCAGCCAGAACATACCTGCAGTAAGAAAGCTAACATTGTTCCCTCAGGTTTGCATAGCAAATATCCTTATAATGAAACCAGCACTATTGACAAGGCTTGTCCTCACACAATACCTGGAAGTTTTTTTGTTTTTCCTTTTCCTCCTACGGGAAAGCTTCTGCCACAGTTTTTATCCACCTGAAACCGAGGCTGATATTTGTATAGAGCAGAACAACGGCTTCTTATTTATCACACAGAGGTGCAGTGTGTGTGCTTGGATGGGTACAAACTGCTCTGCTCCACTAAAGGCTTGTGGCGCGGGCTCGTTGTTAATCTTAGGAATGTTGTTACCCGGTGAACAGAGTAAATGAGGTCTTAGTGAGATTAAATGTCACAGGTCTGAAGGACTAAGTTTGTGGAATCTACTCCAAACAGATCTCTTTGTGGTGGTCACGCTGTCTGACGCCAGCTGGAGGCACGCACATGCCTCCTCTCCTCACGCTTGTCCCGCTCGCTCTCAGGTGCTGTGCGTAGCGCCAGTTTATTTTCTTTTTCAGTGGGAGCAGAATAGGTTGAGTGAATGGCTTTTTATCCCACTAACCTACCTAGAGTGCTGTTAGATGAGTCTACACATGCAGCTCCTGCTCTGTACTATGAATTCATTTGAGTAGCACCAAAAATAACCGCCAACTGCAAATGTCAAACAAGGACAAAGGGACACAACGTTGTGAACAAATAGGATTAAATCTGACCCGAGAGGCCAAGTGAACGGAGCTTTGTGCTACATCGGATGAACGTAACACACTTCTGAGGTCGTAAGGCTTTTTTCCGAGCTTTTGAAATTCCTCCTTATTTTCTCTCCTCTCGCCCACAGTCAGAGCTCTCCACTGAGATATTGTGAAGCAGTAGCGCCTGCCGTGGATGGAGTGACATTTCTCTTTTTATCACAATGTCAGGGAAAAATTGAGTTTCCACCTGTCATTCAGACTAGATGACATGCAGTCATGGCTGAACCTCGACTCCCACTGCATCAGAAACACTATTCCTCAAGCCTCCTTCTTTATTGGATTTCTTCCTCTGGAAAACCGGCTCCCATATCCACATAGAAAACTGTCAGTGTTGCCACAACAAAAGATAAGAATTTCCTTTCTTTCTTTTTTTTTAAATCAAGGTCTGTTTTGTTCACTCAGGTTCTAAAACAGTATCTGAAGTATAAACAAGTCAAGTGTTATTTTCAGCCAGACAGAGTCTTCTTTGTAAAACCCAAAACAGAAATGTCCTCAAGCAGGAGGCGACTGTGCCGAAGTTCAGCACGAAGGCCAGAGCTCCGGTTTGCCAACGACTCCTGCAAAGCTTCTCATTCGATAAGCCAGTTGGAAAGTTGTTGCTGACTAATTTGTACCCAGCAGTGGACATTCTGGCTTTGTGCAACGATACCTTGCTCACCGTATGTTTACAAAAAAGATGACTCTGTGTAAAATAAGTACAAAGAAGGACAAAAACAAGCCTGCGGCAAATGCAAGAACTCACTGTGGAAACTGCAACATTTCAAGCTCGCCTCCTCTCTGTCAGACGGCAGCACACGTAGCATCTGTGTCCGAATCACGCCGTCTATCAGCACGATGTCCAACGGGAAACTGTGGATCCACGTGTATCGAATAAAGAATTTAAAGAAAAGAAAAACAGCACAGACACACAAACGCACACTGAGTGTTGAAACTCATACATTTTATAGGTTTTTTTAATATATATCAGAATCACAATACTTTATTAATCCCTGAGGAAATGATGTTACATGTTGGAAATCTGCTGGTTCTTATACAGCACTTTTATACTCTGGCCTTTTATACAACATGTGTCATTCACACGAGCACTTTTCATCTCTCTGTCTAATATTCGCGCACACTTACTCACCAATAAACTCAGATTTCCCGAGGATACTTTGGCACACAGAAAACCAACTTACTCATTAGTAGATAACCTGTTTTGCCCGATCATATGGGATCAATCTTATCTTTTGTGCCACAAAATGTCTTTTTTTTCTTTTTCTTTTTTTTACAAAAATCTACAAGTTTTTGAAAACTGGAGAAAAAATTGCTGCAGTTTTCAAAGCCACCGCCTGGATTTAACTAAACAAACAAATGAGGGCCTTTCATTGGATAATTAATGCATTCATTAATGTGTTTCAGCTGTGTTATGTAACTCTAACTGATGCAGTGAATAGTTTCTCAAACAACCATGTTGGAAGACATGGTCGTGGACAAAAACAGCTTCACGTGGGGCAAATTATTGACCTGAGTCAAGCAAAGAAAACAACTGTGATGATTTAACAACTAAAACTGGGCTAAGAACTATCCAAGTCATTAGTAACGCCAGAAGGATGGTGATGAACCACAGGTTCAGGGAATAATTGTGGTCAGAATGAAGTTTTGAGTGACTGTCATTAGAGAAATCACAGAAACTCAACAGCAGAACTCACGGCCATGTTTGACAGTAAAACCATTTCCACACACACGATACATCGAGCAGCTGGGACTAAACAGCTGTGTAGCCTTAAGAAAACCACTTATCAGTGACACTTATTGAAAAAAATCTTCAATGTTTGCAATGGAGAAGGTTATGTGGCCTGGTGCCGACTGTACAAGCTTGTGGAAGCAGGTTGGTCAGCTTAGGTTCAGCAACATCATGTTTCCAAAAGCTGAGGCCAGCTGACCGCCTGAAAACACTGAATGGCAGGTTTTTCTGTCAACTGATGTTTTCCCCCTGATGGCATGGCCATATTTGAAGTTGACAATACCTCGGTTCACTGGGCTCAAATTGCATAACAGTGGTTCAAGGTCCTTTTTACACACAGGATTCAGGTCAGTTTTATTTAAACAGCGCCAAATCACAACCACAGCCGCCTCAAGGGGCTTTATACTGTAAGGCAGACCCTACAATATCACAGAGAAACCCCAACAATCAAATGACCCCTTTGAACCAGCACTTGGGGACAGTGGAAAGGAAAAACTCCCTTTTCACAGGAAGAAGCCTCCAGTAGAACAGGGGGGCGGGGCCATCTGTCGCAATTGGTTAGGGGTGATGAGAGAAACACGACTGATAATGAACGACTGCAAAACCTCCTGCACTGTACTTATAGTCCTCTTTCTTACTAATTTAAAATCGTTTTAATCTATGACAATAAAAACTGAACTGGGCTGTCATTTGGTCACAGATGCAGATGAAGAAGGCAAAACAAGCTTCCTCTTATTCTGGCAGCAGCCGCCTCTGCTGCAGCATGCAAACGGAGAGCGGCTTTTTCTTTTTGTTGGCGTGGAGGGCTCAGTAATCGGCTACATAAGGAGCCAGGAAGCATGAGCCTCCATTCAGCCTCGGCGTGTCAGAGAGTTTATGCAAAAGGGCATCTGGCTGTGCGTGTGAGATAGGCTGTGACCGCAAAGGAGAGGGGTCATGAGCTTAAACGGACAAAGTGTTCCTGGAGAATCGTCTTCCAATGGCTCCCTGCACTATTATTTATTCGGATTGTTTAGTTTTTCAGGCCTTGCAGCTTGCAACCAACACAAAACAGACAAACAGCAGGATTTCTCACCATCTGATTCACATGTTGTTTCACACAAACACAGCATAATCACACACAGTTTACTATCATTCAAGCCAAATAGTCCACACCTTTCCCTCTTATGTCCACTTCACACGAGAAAACTCCTGTGATGTGGAGAGAGTGTGCTTCCAAAAGTAAATACAACATAATATATGCCTGACACCGTGCATGCACATTATCAGTTCAAATAGGATACGGTGGGTTTTCATGCATCTGCAGAACAGATGTGCATCAAACGAGTGGATTTCCATTTGTTTCATAGCACAAGTGAAGTAACTGAGGTTCAGCTGTTGTCAGCACGTAAAAACAATGAGCTGTGTTATTACACTCATGTTGGAGAATACATAATCAGCTCTACACTACAGAGCAGGTAGTCCAACTTCTCCAGAATGGCAGAAGGTTTCCCAGCACAGTCTGAAGAGCATGGAGTTGATTCCAGGAGACAGGCAGGTCCTCTAGAAGAGCTGAACAGGAGAGCTAACCCATCAGCAGGACCTGTATCTGCTCCTTTGTGCAAAAAGGAACAAGACGACCACTGCAAGTCCTAACAAATGACCTCCAGCATGTGAATGTCTCTGCCAAACAATCAGAAACTAGTGGGCCCTGTGCTCACTGCCAAGCACTGTGGACCCTGATGGGCATTTGCCATATAATGCCAGAAGTGGCAGGTCCACCACTGGCACCGTGGGCTTTCCACAGATGTGAGCAGGTTCACCAGAGCCCACGTGACAGATCTGAGAACGTCGTGCTGGGTCAGTGATTGTCCGGGGAGGCACAGACCTGTACAGGTTAAGCAAATCTCCAGAGGTTAGGATGGAATTATCACTGGGTTGAATGGCCAACCGCTTTCATCCAGACTGAAATATCTTTGCTGTACTTTGAGTAGATCCGGACTTTTGTGACTGTAAACTTCCCATTCATTCATGTTTTGCTCAGAATCAATACTGACCTCGATCACCTCTTACTGGTGCCATCGTGAGGCTGAAAATTAGTCCACTGTCAGGATGTATAACAAAACCATTCCCATCACCCTCGGCTGTGCTTCAGTCCGAACGTTTGCCAAATTTATGATGGACGTCGGTTTACAACGTGGTAACTGGAGACCTTCTTGGACCCGAATGAGATTACACCGTTTGTTAAGTTAAGCCTAGTTTGTGGTGTCAGCTACACACCCGCGAACTGTCGTCAATGTATCTCGCACAGTTGTGACACCAACCCGATGCCAAAATCTGTCCGCAGACAAACACGTACATTAGCGCCACATTTTGCCACGATGACACACACGAAGACTCAAAGGTGAAAACAATGTCTGCTATGCTGCCGCGGTTGGTAAGAGTGAAGATACTTTATATGGGAAGTCACAAATACGCCCTTTATTTAGTACTCGTGGCTTAGACTGGATTCACACTGGTGAGGTTTAGTGATTGTTCCAGAGTTGTGACACTATCACACCCAAAACTGTCTTTGTGGTTATTCCGGCTTCAGTAGGTTCTAATTTGAAATAAATCCCAACCTCCCATCGCTCAATGTGTCATGCTGAACAAGTGAATTGTCAAATCCCTCTGGAGGTAAGAAAAGAAGAGTTTTATTTTCTAAAGCAAAGACTTTACTTCTTGTTTCACACAGCTGTCTCTGACAGTGTCACCGGCCTCACTCTGATTATAACCTGCTCCATCATGTGTGTTGCATGTTCCTGTGTCTATAGAGGCCCGTCTGTGTGTAAGACACTTAACCCTGGGTCACGCGCTTGTTCCAGAGTGCCTTGTTTTCCCACACATGCATCACAACACACTTATCTATAAACAGATTAGACTGTCAAGGTCACTTCTGCTGTCCACTCCTCTGCAGTTCCCCATTCCAGCTCTTATCACCTGCTCTTTCCGGTCATACTGCCAAGACTGAATTATTTTTTGTCTTCTGTTTTTTTCTTTTGCTCCTTCATCTCTCTTCCTTGTCTCTTCGCTCCCTCCTACTCACAAGAGGAAAAAACGCTCTCACACTGACGGGCAGTTCAGCAGTGCGCAGGCTTGAACATAGATAAGGAACTGGGGAGCAGCGCCTCGATGCCTTTCCTTAGAGGATGTGTCAGCGACAGCTTTATCCAGGTATTGTCACAGTGACATTAAGAGCAGCACATCCAGGGTAAGAGGCAGAGAAAATGCGTAGCGCAGTCAAGGTCAGTTCAGAGTTACAGGTCCAGCATAGGCTTGAGTGGAAAATGTGTGTTGGCTGCAGGAAACTAGTATGTGCTGCACAACATCAACGTATGGCCATGTACTTCCTCGCGCACTGGGAATCTGTGGACAGTGTTGTTTTGTTACTTCCTTGCCACGTGTGAATATGCATGCAAGCTCAGTTCTTGGAAACGTTTCCTCCGGAAAGAGTTGAGATAGTCAGAAGAGGCACAAAGAGGTGAAGAGGAGAGTTGTCTGTGATGAAAAAGAAAATGAGACGGTCATGTGAAAATGAGGGTTTACACAGGACTCCATGCACGCATGTGAAAAACCATGTACACCCCAGGATTCAGTCAGTATTAGAACCACATTAGCAGCACTGTTTCCTGTTTGACTTCATCAGCGGACACATTTTGGCTTCTTTTAATGAAGTTCGCAGACATTTGTTTATGCACAGCCCTCTGAAGGTCCGGCACTTTTTCTGGCCGTTGAAGCACCTTGACTCTTTTGTCTTTCCTCCGTATTGACTCTAGAATACTTCGGCACAGAGCAGTTCATGGTTGACTCAGTGGCTCCAAAATATCCACGTCCTGTGGCTGAAAAACATCAGCTCTTCACCAGAGTGCTTGACAGCTGCTGTGAGGTGTTTGTGTTGTTTGGTGTTTTGTTTTCACCAGATATCCGAGATGGAGCTCTTCTCTTCACACAGCACAATGATGGACTTCAGACCCACCAGGGTCCAGGCATCATGTTAACAAACACGTGACAAACTGCCAAAACCTCAATTTTTATAGAGACCCTCACACTTGCTGATAACTGGTTAATAAAGAGCATTTGATTAACAGCACCTGGTTGCTGCTTATGCTGCTTACCCTCTTATAATCTCTATGTATGCAGGAAGGGTGCAGTGGGTTTTTCACACACTAGTTGTGTCCACATTCATAGGCTGCATCCTCCTCAGGCCGCATTTGTAGGCCGATTACTACAGAGGCCAAACAGACTGGAGCTTAAGAAAACACCAGCAATAAGAAAAACGCTGCAAAAGCACACAAAACACAACAGAAATAGGAAAAAACTGATTTCCAAAAGCACAAGGGAAGTGTTTCTGGGGAGACAATAATCCGACGGACCAGTTGAAGGAACCAAAATATTCTAAGAATTGCGCTGGGAGACACTTAAAAGAAGTGGAGGATCTACGGTTTGTGAGGAAAGAAAAGATGAGAGGTAAGTGTGCTAACCTAACTAGCCTAAACATCCGTCATCAGTATTATATGACTCATGAGATTAAAACACACTTACCAGCATGTTTTGGTTCGTTTTTGCAGGGCCACCATAGGATTACTTCACAGCGATGTAATCCTACAGGATTCATAGCGCAGCTCAGCCACTTCCAGTTTCCAACAATGGCAGCAGCTACTAAGTTTTAATATTACTCTTATTACACAAAATAAACTTTAACATATTTTCAGACCAGAATGTAGCTGCTCGGTTTATCAAGACACCCCATATTTGTAAAAGCGCTCTGACGTTTTCGGAGACGTCAACAGCTCGATAGCTAGCCGGGGTTCAAGGCTCACTAGAGCCAGTGTTCTGGGAATCCATCCTACCTGAAAAAACATCCTACCCAATGTTTCTGCGCAGACGCGGTGCATGCGCACAAAACCAACGCCGAATTAACTTCTTTATCTCTCACCCATCCGGAATACTTCTTAAGGTTAGGTTAGGGGTAGGTTTAGGGTTAGTCACAAGTCACCGTCAAACTATAATACGGGTAGGACGTTTTGTCAGAGTAGGATGGTTTCTCAGAACACCAGCGAGAACAGTGAACTCCCGGCAAATCGGTTTCCACGGTCTTTCGCTACTCAGGTTAAACATGATGTATGAGTCACTTAAAATGTTATTGTTTGGCTTTTTTCAGTATTTTATTTGTTCCTGAGTAAATCGGTTTGGCTGAGATTAAAGTTATAGTTTTTACACAGCTGAATAAACATCAAACAGACAGCTGATCATCAGAAGTGTGAGACGGCCGAGAGTTTACGCCAGTGTCCTGTTATATTTTAGATAGCAAGGAGTTTATTAAACTCCACCGAGACAGCGGTGACGTAAATCTGAAGGCTAGTCCCATTTCACGCTGATCACTTCCAGCCTACCCGGCCTTCGGAGGACCCGGCCCACCTAGACCTCAAAGGCCGGGTCCTCAGGAGGGTGCAGCCTATGAATTTGGACACAGCTGCCTTGAGCCTGGTTCTACCAGACATTTCATCCTGTTCCTGTTCTTCAGAAAAGGGAGTTTTTCCTTCCCACTGTCACCAAATGCCTGCTCAGAGGCTGTTGTCTGCTTGTTGGGGTTTCCCTGTATTATTGTAGGGTCTTTTCCTTATAATACAAAGCTCCTTGGGGTGACTGCTGTTGTGATTTGGTGCTGTATAATTCAAATTGAATTGAATTGAATTGATTTTTTCATTGCATTAAGTCCAGTGATCAAACGTCTGTTGTGTCATTTCCCCCCTCAGTCTCTTTCCTCAACTGCATTTGAAATTAGCAGTGTGGAGACTTGTGAGTGCAGATCAGAGTGGGGATAAAAATTCCCAGGATTCCAGTGACGTGGGGACCTGACAATGACCCACTGTCTCCTCGCTAAATGGACAGATCCTGCACTTCAAGGTCTTAAATAAATGTCTTAGCATGCAAACGCAAATTGAAGCTGGTGTTTATTTGCAGAAAGAAATCTCAAACCAAAAAACACATCGTGCTCATTTCCAGCACCAAGTAGCTCTGCATGATTCACAGTTTTAAAAAATCCTTATTTACCTTATATTGAGCCTTGGTGCAAACACCAATATTTTTTTCCTCTTCCTATTTTGTGATTGGTTGCTTCATACAAACAGGAGATATGAACATGGGTGTGCTGGAAGTGACCATGTTAAGGATACATGTTCTCGATGACATCTAAGAGGACACAACACCTCTGAGTTTGTGTGTTTGGAGCAGTTTGACATCTGAGCTTTACTAAAGACAAACAGCGACCTTATCATACAAAACTTTTGCCATTGTTATGTATGAGCATCCACTACGATAAGAGTATATATGACGTAAGAAAATACAACAAGTCCCTGATGATCAGGGTAGGAATTTCATTTCCATGTCCAACACCTTTTCAGCTTTTCCAGCATTTCATTGGTCGCCAGGGAAAAATGTGTACTCCTTGACTGACTGGTCGCTAGAGGAGCAATCATTAGGTGAAACTGGTCACAACAAGGTATACGACCAGACTGACGCCACTGCTTAAAGTTAGTTGGTAGTTAGGATGTTGACTTGTCTGCCAACCTGCACCAAACTGTGAAGTGTGTCACACAAACTGGAAATAGAGACCATGTGCCTTCAAAGTAAAAGCTTTTTGAAGTACATTTCAGCTCCAAGGGACAACTTTTACTTTGAAAGTGAACATTCTGTTTCCAGTTTGTGTAGCACTTTTTCCAAGTTATCACTTGGTGATTAGTTGGTGAATGTTTGCAGAGAAGTCGGCATTATCTGTGGCCACCAGCACGCTCCAAGCAGCCAAACCAATGATAAAGAGGTTTTTGGTGGAGCACATTCTTTGCAACCGATTTCAGTCGATGACTGCCAGCAGCCACTTGCAAATCAGTTTTCCCCTCACAGGAGATTCCCAAGGGGCCGCAGACCAGTCTAGGCCTGTGTGGCTGACGTCTTAAGCGGCACACGGCTACCTGTAGTATTTCAGGAAGTACCAAGTGACAGATTCCAGGGTTGAGACTCCAAAAGTCAGTCCCCACAGATGGACAGCTAAACCAGCTTAAAAAGTGTGTTATTTCTGGATAATTTAAAATATCTCTTTGTAACATCTGTTCAGTCGTTGGTTTTTTGGTTTGGGTGATAGGTGTACCAATATATCCTCTAATTCAATTCACTGAACTACAACCTCTGGTTGGGTACTCTTTGGACTCTTTCGACAACCTCCTGGGACTGACGACTACTGGTTGCTTGGTCAACAACTTCCTCAGCTTTCCATTTCCTCCCTGTTCATACCTGGCTGCTAGATGCTCTTACCAACTGGTCTGTGGTTTCCCTACAGTCCAGGCCAACGTCAGAGAAACATCTCAGCAGCCCCAGACACTTCTGGATGTGACAGCCCATCTTCTGTACTACAGAGAGGGGGACTTTGCTCATCTTCAGAGGCCACATCCCTCTTTGAACGAGGATGAACTTGTAGCTCCATAACTTACACTTGCCGGTGAGCTGGCTCTGGTCTATCTTGGCCAGTCCACCTGAGAGCTCTTTCTCTTGACTTCTCTCCCCACGTGTCTGTGTGAGAGCTCTGGGTTCTCCCCAGGCTTTGGGGGGTTTGCTATGACAGCGAGGGGCTCTCCTCCCTTACATGTCTGTTATATATGTCTGTGAACTGGAATCATGCAGTGTGCATACACAGTGCTATCTTTGAGTTTTCAAAACACAGAGACTAAAACCAGTGGGCTATCTGTGGCCATCTTCCATGTACAGTCTATGGGCAGCTGCTCTCATGTGGCAGCAGTTTTCTGTTTTCTTTTAATCACTTCATGCAGCAGCAATAACACTGACAAAGATCTAAATATTCATTAAAAAGCATTTTTATCAGTGTGTTTTCCTGATCCACGACCTGAGTAGGAAGTTAAGAAGATCTTTTAAAACCCTTCATCTAATAATAATAAAAGGAATATCGCACAGCTTGCTCCTGACAGCAAACTGCACTGTGTACTGCAGAGATGTGTCGTGAAAGAACTATAATAACAATAATACAAAAAGTCAAGTTTTCCTTGAAATGTATTTACAAAAACAAAGCCGGCGGGCGTTTGCAGGTCTGAGCACGGTGGGAGTTTTCTCTCACACGATCGAGTCCAAATGAGAGAAAGGGGAAACACTTAATTGCTTCCTGAGTGACAGAGGCATGGTTATGGGATAAATGCAGCAGCATTGTATTAGTGTTTACAGAGGAAACAGACCCAGCGCACACCACCCATCGTGGACGTTGCAAACGCCACATCGAAGGTGAGAACTTGTACTTCTCCGAGGATCAAAGACAGATTGCAGCGTTCACGACAGCATCAATTACAGGGCAGCAGGAGACTAACTGCTACTCTTGATTGTAACATGGGCCCAGTGGCTGCAAAGCTACTTCCTCCACGGACTCTGTTCCACAAACAGAGTTAGAAGAAACTCAATCACCAAACTATCGGCCAAAGTCTTTGATTAGTTCCTCCAGTTTGCCTTTTACTGTTGTTACTGACATTGAGGAATGAAGCCTAAGTGCTGGCCCTGAGCTCACGTCACTTGTTTGACGGAGAGGGGGGGTCTGTTATTCTCTGACCCACAGAAGAGGTGAAGCCAGGCATCGAGGCTTTAACTGTTCACTTTTCTCAGGTCCTATTTGTAGACACAGCCTGGAGGCAACTTACTTCAACATCCTGCGACTCAGGCCTGACTGACCACAGCGCTGCTCTATGACCCCCAGGGCCAGCACGCCGCACACTGGGAACAGGGAGGGACCACGGTACGGATGGGGGGGGTGTCTTGAAACTTCCAAGAATGACTATAATAAAAACACTGTTTGTTTATGTTCTCACAAGGAGAGGAAGAGACGTGAGGAAGTTGGGGATCAGGGAAGTAGGGTGAGTGTAAAAGTTCAGCGAGAGGTCTGAGAGTCAACAAACAAGCTGCGGCTGCAGACTTACGCAAGCTGGAATTATTGTAATGCAATGGCAGTGGTGCTCGCATGCCTGAAAGAGGCCGCCTGCGTGAGTATAGTGTGTCTGCTCAACTATAAATAAACCTCCGTTTGAAAACATTAGAGAAAAATAGCTCAAATGAGGACATAAATATTCAGAGTGTGCAAAAACGAGCGCTTTGACCAAGCGTGCGGGCTGAGGAGCGCGCTGTTACGACACGAGTGTGGCGTCGCCGCGTTCCTTAAATACTGACGCGTTAGGCAACTTTTTTCTGTGACACAGTGATTGTGAAATTCACTTATTTGTCTGAAACAAAATGCACCCTGATTACGCCCAAAGGTCACACCTCCCTGCAGTGCTCCCGACGCATACGACACACAAGTCCAGATTCTACGGTTACATTTTAGCCAGAGTGCTATCAAATAACACCCAAATGGCTTTTGCAGTGGCCAAAATAGAGTCACCGTCACAAAAACATTGACTACTGCCCATAGACTGTGTAGAAAAGACGGACGTAGCCACCACGACTTCACCTGTTGGTTTGTGAAGCCTGAATATCCTGAATATGAACATTTTGGAGCCCAAACTGACATCAAGAAGGCTGTGTAATTCTACCAAACTCGGTCAGAAAGGTGCTTTCTTCAGGTTTAAGAGTCCAGTGCACGGACACTTAAACGCACGAGGCTGGACAACGCTGCCACCCGCAGGTTTGGGACTGGGCGTGGCAACGAGGCGTGGGTCATTTCCTCCTTTCGGACACCTGCAATTACCAAAATTGACAACATGGACTTTTTCGCAGTATGACCCAATCGAGTGAGACGATAAACTCAGCAAGAACATGTTTATGGAGATAAACGTCTGATCTCAGCTGCATGTGTATTTGCTCCTCGGTGCCACGTAAACAATAAAGCTATTAGATACCTCACCAGCGCTGAAGTACGCGCTAGCTGGCTCGTCTATCAAACACTAAGCATTAGTCAGAAATACTCCAAAGGCTCCGATAGCGCACAGGAAAGAGTAACGAGTTGTGACACAGGCAGAAACTTCCTGTGGAGGTGAAACCTGTGTGTTAACAGATGTTAACAGGAGCCGGCGTCAGGAGGACGTTGTTGTTACTTCCACGTTGCATTTGCAGCTCCTGAGGCTTCTCTTTAGAACAAACTCACCTGTGTTTCCATTTGAGGAACATTCGTACACACAGTGGGGAAAAAACATTTCAACTTTGTTTATGTTGTTCTTGTTTTAAATGGGAGAAAATATCAAGTGTCTGACGAATACTGGACACGCAGTAAAACCTTCACCTCAATATTCCACCGCAAGGTGATGTTTGATGGCATGTTTGAGCCGTGATCAGCTGCCTGTTTCAGTTGCTCTGAATATTTGATATCGTGCAGTTAGTCTGCATGTGCTCAGCTATCGGCCCTGGTAAGGATTTAACCGGAAGATCTCTCAGTCTCTACATTTAAAAACACTCCACTCTGTTTGGCTTCTCCTCACTCATCCTTTGAAGTTCTATTTAGCTTTAACATTTCCCTTCTTGCTGTGCGGCGATGTGAGACAGATGAAGACAGAAACGGTGTAGAGAGTAAAAGTACGCAGGGAGACGTGAGCACGGCATAGGTGGAGGAGACGCAGGTGGAGAGATGAGAGGATGAAAGATCAGTGGCAGCAGTGGTCGAGGTCAGCGTGACATTTACTGAGAATTTCTCACCAGGCTGTGCAGGAAAGCCCCCAAAAAGACACTTAATAAAGTCTGTGGTGAAAGATCTTAAAAATACTCCAACTTCGACATCAAAATACTACAAACAGAAATTTGTATTTAAAGTATTTGCTGCTTTACATGCTTTTAAATTTTCAGCAGAGGTGTTTTTGACACGAGCTGAAGATGTCGTTACTGCCTCCAGGAAAGCCTTCGGCCAAACTAACACCTCAGCGGGATTTTTGGGTAACTCCCACACCCACCCTGTGGGAATGAGGAAGAGATGAGCACCTCTTCCTCATTCCCAAATCACTTTGTGAGTTCGCTGACAGACCGTCATGTTCTCTTTGCTGTTATTGTCGCTCTCATCCTCTCATTTGGGTTTTCGGTCCTGTTGCCTGGTACTAACCCGGTAAGGCCCAGATGATTTTTTTATTGTCTTTGCTAAACACAAAAGGGCAGACTTCCTCTTTGACATGACTGCACCTGTGACATTTGCTTCTGATACATCCAGTCATTTGATAATACTTAGAGAGAAGAATAAAAACCAGACTACAAGAGCTGGTTTTTGTCTAACGTTTGAACAAGTCACCTCACTGTGGTGAACACTGTGCTGCCCACTCCACTCGCTGGGGTACGAACGGATAGAAAAGCTGAGAATATGACCAAGTACAACATTTGAGTTTTGTAAAATAGAACTGTTGAGTTTGAAATGACATTCATGATTCGATCTGCGCTTTCTCGAAGGCTTCACATGAGAAAGAGACAAGTTGTTGAAAACCTTGGAGAAGAATTTTGTGAAAATGTAGCATGTTTGTATTTAATCGTGGATCGTTTGGCCGGCCTCGACATACCACGTCTGATGAATGACGCTCACGCTAACCTTGAAAGAAACCTTGGCTTGAAAACATCCTCACAAATAACAGCACAGCCAAGGATTTGGTCCTTGTATCAACAAAGTGTTTTGCATCCATGCAAAGACGTCAGTTTTAGTGTTTCTATGTCAAACATTTGTTTCCGAACAAATTTGGTCTTTTTCTGCTGGGAACCAAAACCTGACAGATGAAAACAAAAACAGAAAGCTGCCTAATCAGCAGCCTCCCTCATGTCAGGAGGAGCACCTACTGTGGTAGACTGGGGCACTGGGGGTTTCAGAAAAGGGGGCCCAGCACAGGTGTGTCTGCACACAGCCCAGTCTGGCTGAGGCCTCAGCGTCACCCCACAGCATACACAGCCGTCTCCTGCTACCCCACCTCGTCCCATCTGTAGCACATTTGATAGATTTTATCCTCAAGGTCGTCTCCCTGTCTGAGCACAAATCCCCAGTCCGAGGCCCAGTGTACCCACAAACAAATGAGAGTGGCATCTGTATGGGGCGCCGTTTGTAAAGTGAAACATGCTGAAATTAACGGCAACATTTTTCCACATTTAGCTCAAAACAAGTCATTTTTCACAACATTTAGTAAAATATTTGTAACTTTTCATATTTAAAACAGAATTTTAAATGTTAAATCTAAATGTTTAGGCTAACATGCAAATTTATTGCACGGATCAGCGGAAATACCAAAATAAAAGCTTTCCGAAAACCTCCGGTGCAAAAGTGTGCCGGTAGTGGTCAGACACGTTCTCACTCCCAAAGCGTAATAATTTCTGCTAGGTGACAAACTGTCAACATTTCATGCTTTCGGGTACCCAACACGTTCCTAAATTAGGCAACGGA
Source organism: Pundamilia nyererei (assembly GCF_000239375.1). NCBI lineage: Eukaryota > Metazoa > Chordata > Actinopteri > Cichliformes > Cichlidae > Pundamilia > Pundamilia nyererei. The sequence continues at coordinate 980,262 of NW_005187584.1, forward strand.
AAAAGGAGAGCACGTGAGAACCGTTTGGACTCAATCTACACGGTCGTTCATTTTCTAAAAATCGCTTTGGAAAACACTATTTTACGTCATTTAACTGCTAGTAAAGGTTAGGAATAAGGTTATAGTTAGATAAGGTTAGGTTTAGGGCTGGAACACATGGCTGAAACGTCTATTATGGCGGGACCGTCATTCCACTGGAATTCAGCCATAACCCGGCCATGAAAAAGCACGTCCGGCGATTTAGCTGAAAACATCGGAAGATCCGTTTTGTCGGCCATCCAAAGGTTTAGCAGTAGTGCACTCTTAGCAGCTGCAGTCTCCACTTCACAATCGCTGCAGCGCATGTCCAGCAAAATCGCTGGACATGCTCGTAGGCAAGAAGTGAAGCAGCACATGGCGGGAAGAAGTGACAGACACAATTTTGCACCGGAGGTTTTCGGGAAGCTTTTATTTTGGTATTTCCGTTGATCCGTACAATAAATTTGCATATTAGCCTAAACATTTAGATTTAACATTTAACATTTAGCATTTAGATTTAAATATAATATTTAGATTTAATATTTAACATTTGCTTAGGCTGCTGCCCCCGCGACCCGGCCTCGGATAAAGCGGATGAAGATGGATGGATTTAACATTTGATGAAAAGTTACAAATATTTTACTAAATGTTGTAAAAAATTACTCGAAAAAAATATGTTTTTGTAAGGTTTTGAGCTAAATGTGGAAAAATGTTGCCGTTAATTTCAGCATGTTTCACTTTACAAAAGGCGCCCCATAAATCTGAGCCAACTTCCTGCCGCATTTACTTCTAGATTTGAAGGAAAAAATCACCAGTTTGTGCAACAGCGTCTTTTTCCTACGAGAGTTACAGAGGAAGGCTAAGCTAGCATTGCCCAAAACCACGGACTGGATGAGAGCATGGATGGACCAGGAATACTTTACAGAGTAATATTTTACTTTCTACTTCTACTCCACCATATTTATTACTGTAAAGCTTTAGTTACTCATTATTTTTCAGACACAGTACATTGTTAGATCCTTTTATCCTTACATAGCAATACGTAAACAGTTCATGCGAATCATAAGTCAAAATTTCGAGCCTTTGTTATTTATGTGTGGGTTTCTGCTTTTTAACACGTGTCTGTGTTGATATTGTGTCTAAATTGTGTACATTTGGTACGTTCAGCTTCATTTTCTGGTCTGGAGGTTGACGTTTTGGTCCACCGGTTGACTTGTTAGCTTACTTTAGCTTGCAGACTGGACAAAGTGGGAAACGACTAGCTTAGTGAAGATAACAAACCTGCTGTGTTTACACTTTGGTTCAAAATGAATGAATAAATGAGAGACGTGTTAATAAATAAGCTTTAACTTAAGCTAGCAGTTTCCCTTTGTGATTTGGTTTTTTTGCTAGGCTAATCTAAAGTAGTCCCCTATTAAATTGTATTAGTTCATCTCTTTGTTTTGGCAAGTTGATAATAATCTCTCTCCCTGGATAGTTAACAATGAAATCTGCTGTTTTGTGGCCAACAAGCTTGTCTTGCCTGCTTCAAGCCTCAAAGCCACCAGTAATACCAGCAGCCGCACTCCCACTGGGAGATCCCGAATCACTAAAAGGAGAAGGAGCAAAGAAACAAGAAATTAAGCCTCCCAGCAGCAGCACTACCTGAGCTCCTTACATCAAAGGCTGAAACCAGCCGGGAAGGAAAAACCTCCCTGCTCAGCGCTGCCAGGTTCAGCGCTTTAACCCACATGTTGACGCTGGCAGCAGAGAGACTGAGGGCGATAGGTGGCTGCAGGGAAGGACGTGTGGCTGCAATTCATATGTGCATATGCACGGAAACAGACCAAAAGCAGAAAGGTTATGTCTGTCTGGGTGATCTTGTGGAACTCTTACTGTAGGTGAAAGTGTCCTTCTAGATGTTTTCTGTACTAAACCCACAACACAGCTTTGTGCGTGCGTGCGTGCGTGTGCGCGCGCGCGCGCTCAGAGAGGAACCCTCATTAGGCTGTTAAGACTGAGGAAGAGCCACAGACACAACACAACCGCAGTCAGACGGGTGCTGCCGAGGGAAACAGTAACGGCAAAATGAAAGCACACAAACTTCCACGACACCTGTGTAGACGAGAGATTATGAGATTGTAATCAGCGCGCCTCACATCAGAAGACACGGTGTGGAAAAGAAAAGTTGTTCTACAAAAATGCACGTTTACCAAATTCAGGCTTTTTGACAGATTTGTTTCGTGCAACTTGTTTTTCTGCCACAGAACGATGAAAACTACTGTCATGGTTTTAACACCAGCCTTTATCAACACTCACACAGGCTTCCCATGTCTGATCTAAGAAATACATAAAACTAAATTAAAGCTAATAGCTGGGAAATGAAACCATAAAAACAAACAATCACTAAAAAACACATTGAAGGGCTTTATTGACTGGTGGAGGTTCCGCTATAAAATGTATAAATTCTGCAGCTCCGAGGCCTGGAGCTGAGTGTGTGTGTTCAAGGCAGTGAGTCAGTTTATAAGCTTAATAAGTGCAGCTTTCTGCGCTCCCATTAGCTCATTAACGTTACAGCACATTCAAAGCATTGGCAGAAAGGAGGAGGAGGAGGGTGGTGGTGCTGGTGGGAGGGGGGAGAAAAATCCCTCTTAACCTCTTTTGCTCCCTCAAAGGAAGTGCATGGAAAAAAGAAAAGAGAGAATGAAATAAAAAGCTCCTTCATCTCTGTAGGCAACCCAAATCCTCGCCGAGGCTGTGGCCAAAAGCCAAATTAAAAAGACCGGAGTGTTGGGATGTTTGACAGGCGCAGCCCTGAGCTGAGCGGCCGGAGGTTGTCCCGCCATTTGTCCCCGTGCTCTCCGGCTTTTAGGGGCTTCACACCAATTAAAAGAAAAACGAGCGCACACACATTTTCCGTGTCTCCGTGAGGACTTTCGCTGACGCATTCCCAGCTAATTCCAACCTTAACCAAGAACCGAGTCACAGATATCAATCAGCCCTTTGAAGGGTGTGAAGCTTTTGTTTGAGCTCAAGCAGCTTTCGTTTTAATTTCGGCGGCTCAGGAGTTATTGTTGGCGTCAAGGTTTATAAAGCGCTTGTAAAATATGTAATGGCCAAAATAAAAGCCACAATTCATCGGCCGTGCAACACGACAACCATACTGCAACACAAAGTAAACCTCAGATACAGATTTTGATAAGAAAACATCGTCATAGACCCACCAGCAGAGTTCAAAATCAACTGGACAGTAACACCGTCGCTGCCAGAGCGCAGCGTGATCTGTGAATCACCCTGGAAGAAATATCCAGTGAGCAGCAGCCCTGGCTGAGAATCCACACATCACAACCAGGCTGCAGGAGAGCATCTCTCATCACACGGCAAACCTTTAAGCAGATGTGCCACAGCAGCAGAAGACCACACTGGGTCCTGTCAGCTAGGAACAGGAATCTGAGCTACAGATCACAAAAACACTTCCTGATCTGATGAGTCCTGGTTTCCGTAGCAACATTTGGATGGTGGGGTCAGAATCTGATTAGAAAGATTGGATCCATCCTGCCTGTTTTATTGGTTCATGTTGCTGGTGATGATGTAATAATTGGGGGGGGTTAAGCATCATTTACACACTACCTGACTACTGTTGGTAACTGTGTCTGTCCCTTTATGAACTCACCGGATGTCATTCCAACAGATTAGTAGAGAACAGGAGATTTGCATCTGTGTGATGCTGTTGAGTCAACTGGTCCAAAATCTCTGAGAAATGTTTCCAGCACCTTGTTGAACCTTTGATTCAAAGCATTTCCAGGGGCACAAAGGGTCCAACACGTTACCAGCGACTAACAAAATAAAATAACGAGTAATCAAATGACTGGAGAGTTTATATCAGAAAGTAACTGCAGGGTTAGAAGCTGTGCTCACTGTCATTTGCTTTTCTCCTTCTGCTGGAAGCTGACTGGAAACAGTCATTTGAAATGAAGTCTGAAATGCGTGACCCATTAACACCCATAAAGAAAGTAGCTTTTGCTGGTAGCGCGTGGCCATTAAATCACTCAGTGCTTCTGCAGCCGTCGATGCTTATCTGCACTTGTAAATGAACTTTGTAGAGTTTGAAAGGGAAGTATATAAATTAGGGTGAAAAGTGAAGCAGTTGTGTTTTGTAGCTTTTTTTAAAGGATTGCTGGTTAAGCCCCTGTAATGAGCACCCTATTAGGAAATGGCACTGAATTAAGCTAAATTTACTAAACATGTGTGAGTGCAGCAGTCCAACACTATTTTCAGCTCATCCCTGTGGGAAAAGACTCCAGGAAGGAACCCATTCAGCTTTCCTGGGTCAGAGGTTAAAAGCGCCCTCAACAGGCGTCACAGGAGTTACATTTTCTGACTTTAGGAACTTCACACGTCTCGGTCCCTGCTGAACTTTGGTTTTCTACGTAGCCTCCGGTCTCGTTCGGCCGTCGGGGTAAAACCATAATGAACATGGGAAACCGCACCAAGGATGAAGTCATGCGCTGCCGTTTCGGTTCAAAAGCGGCACCGCGCGCTCGCAGGGCTGATCACACGGCCAAGAGCATTAGCGAAGGCCTGAGAATGGAGGCGCAAACAGCTGTGATTAAACTGAGGGATGACGATCCTCTGCTGAGACACAGCCTCATTTGGTCTCCCGGTGGCCTGCATACCTTGGCTTCCAGCAGGCGAAATGCCCCCCAGGGATCCTAAAATACACAGCAGGCCAGGTCTCAGCAGCAGGCTGGGAGGGGAAGAGAGGAAGGGCTAGGGGCAGAGCTGCAGCCTCACAGACCTCAAACAAGAGTCAGGCTGACAAGAGCAACTTTAACCTGTGAGAAACGTTCAGACTTGAAGCTGCTGTCAGGCTAAATTAAGGAGGAACAAAAGCTGACAACGCACAGACTCGCACACGATCGCCGTGTGCTTTCCCCTCCGCAGCCAGCGGCTCTTATTTAGCTTTACTTCATCCTTGGGGCACTCCTAAACGAGTAGCAGGTTTAATTTGGGAATCACCGCTCGCTCGGGCCACCGGGGTCACAGAGGTCATTGTGTGCGTTGATACTCAAAGCTCGTGACTGACGCACACTAGCCGTGTGATGCCACTGCATTAGTTAGTTCCACACTGACAAGAGGACGCCTTCAGGCATCTATCAGGAAAACACACTCTGGACTCATAATGACAACGACGGAGGGAAATTAAATTATTTTATTTCTCTCTTGAATCAGATGACATTTTAGTGATACTACGCACAACACGTGAGCCGTCAAACAGGACGTGAACAAACAGGATCACCTGACACAGGAAACCGACTATAACAGGGCTGACGACGCTGGCTCTGACCCTTAACGACGTTTAGACATTTAAGTGATAAACACCAGTGCGAGTTTACCGAGCTGCTTTCAGCTGGTGATGCTTTACTTTAAAGAACATCACCCTGTGGTTTGTGATTTTGGTCATCGCTACGTTGTTGTTTTTTGGACTGGAAGCCACCACATGTGAGAGCAAACTGGAGGTGAATCACAGACACAGGCCTGCAGCTGCCTGTCTCACATTCACCTCGGCCCGACTTTAAGCCTCAGCAAAGTTTAAACAAGTGAGGTAAGAAAGAAAAGAAACAGTAAAGTTGTCAAAAAGGTCAAGATGAAACTGGTTCTAGTAGCAGGCTGTTGATGTGCTTACTTCTTCTGTAATGCTGCATTTTAACATGCGAGTCTGTGGGTAAATGACTCAATCTGGGAGTGGGCCTCAAGTGGCCACTGGTGGAACTGCAGTTTTTGACTCTTCTTCATTTTTCAGCCCCTCAGGTCAGAACTGGATGTGTAGAAACGTGACCAAGCATAAAAATGTACAGCATGTTTCTATCTGCTTACAGCCACATCACAGTATGATGTTTAAATCAAAGATACTAAACTGGGGATTTAAGGTAAAGCATTAGCAAACGATGGCACATTTGTTACAAACTGAGTTACAGCTGACGGCGACGGTCCATGAACGCCTTTCAGTGTGCACGGGTACTAAACAGATGCTCCACCAAAGACGAGTGTGTGTGTTTGTAGTTTCACTTGGTGACAAAGTGCATACATGTGTTGATTGGCTCGCAGCCGTCCTGATGAGGGTTAAAATAGTTAAGGCTCAGGTCCTGCCGTCCATGCATTAAGACTTTGCTGTTGCTCCCAGCAGATTCTGCTGTGTCAAAAAAGAGAATTCTGGCGCTTCGAGTCGTGATTTAAACTTTAATGTGGAGGAGAAAGATTTCAGTTTCAAAAGTGTAAAGTGACAGTCCGTGAAACTGATTTGTTTTGGTGCTGACAGCTCTAATCTGTATCGCTGTAGCTCTACGGAGGCCTGTGAAGACTCTGCTCTTGTAAACACGGGAGCGTGTCGGGACTAAGAGTTCAGAGGATGATCACGGTCATCATCTGAGTCGGGGGAAGATTCTGATGAAGAGGATCATGCTGATAAAGGTGAAGGAGACTAGGATGAGCATCAGCCACAGCAGCCAGTTCACAGACTTCTTCGTGTGCTGCTCCAACCGCTCGGACTCAGTCTTCAGCTTCTCGAAGTTCAGGTCCGCCTGACGCATGGACTGGCTCAGAGTCTGGAGGCAGAGGGAGACGTCGCCGATATAAACATCAAAACCACAGACAAACAAGCCCGCTGACGGGAACACTCGGAGTCTTTATGCACAGTGTGGCTCCAAAGGCCGGTTAGCAGGCCTATACTGCCCCCTTGTGGCCAGAATCAGTTAAACTCCAAGTTTCTCAAAGAGAGGCAGAAATAGCTCTAGAGCAGGGGTGCCCAATCCCGGTCCTCGAGAGCTACCGTCCTGCAGCTTTTAGATGCATCCCTACTCCAACACAGCTGAATCAAATGGTTTGATTACCTCTTCAGCATGCCATCGTGTTTGGCAAAGGCCTGATAACAAGCCATTCATTTGATTCAGGGAGTTGTAGGGATGCATCTAAAAGCTGCAGGGTAGTAGCTCTCGAGGACTGGGATTGGGCACCCCAGCTCTAGAGGTTGCACAACTTTTTTTCTTTCTAACAAATAAATAAATAAATCTTAAAATAAATGATTTCAAAGATTTAATAAATGTAAATACTGCCAGCACGAGAGGAGGGAAAAAAGGATCTTCAATAAAAATATCACAATTAGCACTTTGTCACCTTTTTATGATGCCCTGAATTCGTTAAGTGTGGGCTTCACTCATGGAAAACTATTTTTTATTTAAGCTGGTTCGAGTTTTCCCGATAAGCAGTTAAAACAAGTTTTGTTATGGACCAAGTTTTTTCCAAGTTTCCATCATAAGACTCAGATTTGGGCCGGTTGGCGGCCACATCAGGTCCTTCAGCACAAATCTTCTTATTAACGTAACTAAAGGTTTGGAAAGGGCAGCTTTTAGCTTTGATCCCCAGCTGCTGAGAGACTCTGCAGGAGGACCTGGGAGCAGCTGGAAGCCCGCCTCTTTCTTCTTCAGGCTCTGGGCGTGCTCACATGAAACATCATGTGACTCCTCTGCACAAAACGATCCCTACGAGTGTTCCCTACTGCAATCAGGGAAGCTAGCGGATAATTATGATAAAAATCTATGTCGAACATTAAAAAAAAGCCCAAAAGCTGTTCTTCTTAATAGATTTATTCTGAGTGCACTTTTAGTGCTGCTGCTTATTTGTAGCATTACAGCTTAAACGTTGCTCCTGTCTTGCAACCTGATGCAGCAGCTGCAATTCCAGCAGCGTAACAGAGATTCGGCAGCAGATTAGAGACAGTTTTTGGCTTAACAGCCTACCTACACAAAATGTATATGGGTACAGCAGAGGGTCTATACTGCACTAAATGGCTGTTGTAAATAATAAGTCAGTGGAAATCTGGCCCTTCCAGCATCCTCTGCTCCCACAGAGATTTTCATCACAAGTGATCTCTGTGATTTAGTAAAAAGAAAGGTCCTTCTGACCATTAACCTCCCCTCATAGCACACCCCTCTGCTTGGGCTTTGTATACTCTGACTTCACTTTATTTGGATTTAATTTCTCACTTTTAGCTTGTATTTATATTGGGCAGGATGCATGATCACCCTGAAACAACTTGAGGAAAGTGGCCAAACCTCAGCTAATCATTCCCATATCTTTTACCGACCCAACCATCATAAAAGTTTGTTCCCAGAGTCAGAAGAGAATCAGGAAGAAAGGCTTTGAATGTGTCGCCCCCGTGTCCTACAGAAATCGACAGAAGCAGCTCAAAGTGTCAGAACTGGTCACGATCGGCGAGTTTAATATATATTTAAATGAGAACTGTGCTGGTTGTGCTTCACCTCGACACAGCTAAAGTTCCAGAATCATCTCCACATTCAGGACGCTTCTCTTTAGCCCACTGTGTGTTTTCTGCTGTTAAGTGTGGGAGCTGACTTCCTGTTTAGCTTCAGCGCCACACTGACTCACTGTTCTGACCATATGTTCCCACAGTCTTCCCATTTTGCTCCTGAGTTTAGACACAGCTGACTGGGAGCAAACAACATGTGTTGCATTTCCTTCTTGGAGGACTCGCACTGTTTCGGCTGAACACGCTGCAGCTTGGGGGCGTGCTTTGGCTCGATTAGCCAGGTGCAAGAGCTCGTTGTGGTCTGAAAAGCGTCTATTTGAACTGCTAACTATTTTGTGCGTTTAGATTTGTGCATGCATTCGGTTTAGAGATGCAAATTAAAAGGTGAAGTTTTTCAACTTCTTCATCTGGAAACAAATCTGCCATTAAACTTTTTTTCCCACAAACACAGACTCAAAAACAGTTTTGCATCAAATCTGTGAGTTATTTATTCCATATATCTGTCCGCTTACCTGGTTGTCTTGTTTGATGATGTTCTGCGCAGCCAAAGTGTTGTTCTTCAGATTTCTGGCCAGGTTCAGCATGTCTTCAGCCAGCTTCTCCTGCAGGTTGTGGTGATGCTGCAGGACGGCGTCCAGCTCTGCGGCAGACTGACGCTCGTCCAGAGGAAAACATCTGCGCAGAGGTGACACAGGTTGAAGCTTTTACACCCAAAAACAAGTCCAACACACGAGATCATTTAGAAAAGCTCGACTTTACCTTCGGTTCCTCAAGTCTCCGTCTAACGTGAGAAGAGAAAAGAAAAATAAAATCACCTCATCTTAAAAACAAACAAATACAATCCTATCGAAATATAATTTGTCAGATTTCCATCTGATGTTATTAAATCCAAGAGGCCGAGTACTTCGTACCTTTTCCCGACGACCCCTGCAGTGACAGAAAAGAACATTTATGAGTTCAAGACAAAATGTGGGAAACGTTTTATTTAGACGTTTCTACCACACTGTGGTAGTTTAGGAGGCGCGCTGCAGTTCGTACAAAGAGGTCACGTCTGCAGTACGGTCAGAGCGTCCTACCGTGCCGAGCAGCTCGTCCCTCATCTCTCCCGTGCACCGCGCCTTCGTCTGCGTGTGGACTTTTTTAGTGACAGACATCCTCTCGTTGGCCATCGTGGCCGTCCGACCGGGGGCAAGGAACTGATTAGCTAAAGCTTTTTCTGTTGGTGAAGACTGAAGCAGAGCGGGAGGGACAGGAAGTCAGAAAACTCAAAGCTTCACTTCAAAATAAAGAAAACACAGTTGTGTCGTGTTAAAAACAGGAAAAACTGACCAGCTTCTCTGCTTCTAGAGTTCCTTTCAGAAAGTTGACTTTTCTCGTGTATTCAGCCAGGACCTCTGGTGTTGGTTTGCTGCAAGGACACACAACCGCTTACTGACAAAGCTTTGTGTTATTAAGCTGCAACGAGCAGATCAAACATCTGCGCTCATAACACGTAAGCCTGATGTGACCTGTTAGAAGATATACTCTTTGCCCTAAACACCAAACATGTTTAAAATAGGGCTGCCACAAACGATTATTTTGATAGTCGACTAGTCACCGATTATTTTTGCGATTAGTCGACTAATCAGATCATCATCCATTAGACGTAAAACTACAGCTTATTGCACCAGCAGCATCTGCTCTTATATAACTATCATTAGCTTACAGCTTTAAGTGTTTACGGTGCTAACTAACAATAAAGACAAGATGATAGTTTATTAAATTTTAATGAAATTTGCAGATTGTTTCGGTGAAGTTTAATAAACTCCTTGCTATCTAAAATATAACAGGACACCGGAGTAAATTCTGGAGCATCTCACACTTCTGATAATCAGCTGTCTGCTTGAGGTTTATTCAGCTGTGTAAAAACTATAACTTTAATCTCAGCCAAACCGATTTACTCAGGAACAAATAAAATACTAAAAAAAGCCAAACAATAACATTTTAAGTTATCTAAGTGACTCATATATATTTAACCTGAGTAGCGAAAGACGGCGGTGGGATTGAAAATGATTTGCCGGGAGTCCGGTGTTCTCACGGCTCTAGTTAGCCTAGCCCCCGGCTCGCTATCGAGCTAGTGGGTAACAGACGTCTCCGAAAACGTCGGAGCACTTTTGAAAATATGCGGTGTCCTGATAAACTGAGCAGATATTTGAGGTTTACACAGCTACATTCTCGCCTGAAAATATGTTAAACGTTTATTTTGTGACCCAGAAAGAATAATAAGAGTAATATTAAAACTAACTAGCTGCCGCCATTGTTGGAAGCTGAGCTGGGCTGCGCTATGAATTCTGGGACACAGCTTCTTCTTCTTCTTCTTCGGGGTTTAACGGCAGCTGGCATCCTTGTACATGCAGTGCTGCCATCTTCTGTTTCAGTCCGTTATTACACTCTTAAATCCTGCTACTTATTCCTGCGTCTTTTGTGATCTTACAAAGCTTCAAACGACGCGTCGACTATTAAATCAGTCGTCGACAATTTTGATAGTCGACGTAATCGTGACTAGTCGACAAATCGTGGCAGCCCTAGTTTAAAATAGGTTCTTAGTAATATATGTACATTTCAGGCAAAAAAAGAAAACACTGAGACAGAAAAGTGGAGGCTGGTGTTACCTCGGGCTTTTCCTCAGAGCCACCAGCATCTCTTCCAGGGCGCCCACATACTGGAGGAGACCAAACAGAAACAGTGATGCTGCTCACATGCTCTCGTTCATCTCATCAATCACATCTTTATTTCAAAGTAACAAATGTTAAATAAACATCCGTATGTCATAGACTACACTGGGCCAAATAACAGAGTTTAACTGACGAGGTTCTTGTAAAAGTAGGCTGAGTTTCTTACAGAGGGTGGGTCACAAAGCCACACAGAAGCCACTGAGACCAGCTTAGGATGACTGATGACAGCACACACTCACTGCTGCAGGTGGACACTAGTGTAGTCTTCATCGACACACACACACACACACAGAGATAATGCGGAAAAACAGCTGTGACGCTGCAGAGACGGTTCCTGAGAAAAGCAAATGACTCTGTGCAGTAAACAGCATCAAGTGGAGGCTCCTTAAATTTATCTTTAATAGTTCCTGTTTGTAGCAAAGCATCGTTGAGGTTACACTAACACACACACTGAACACACCTTCAGTTTGCAGCTGTTAGAAAATAAGTCACGGCAAAATGCACCGTATCTCAAACTCCCACCAACGCCCAGTGGTTGCTGATCTCCACCAACCAGTCAAGCTGCAGTTTCCAGCCACGCTGGCACGGATGAGTCAAATTGTTGATTTGGTGACGTCTGCTGTCACAGCGAGTCGGCTCACTGAGAGAAACAAAACAGACTCTCACCACATCAGACCAAGTGTGCATGTGGTCTAATGACACATGTAATAAGGAGGAAGCAGTGCAAGATGAACGTGTTTGACAGCTGTCAGAGTCGCACTGACTGTTCTTACTTTAGTTACTCTAACCTTTCATTTACTCTAAAAGTAAAAATCATGCAGCTGATTGGTTCATCCTGCTGGTTCAGATTAAAGGGTCTTCACTGCTCAGCTGTAGGGAGCCACTCGGTACAGCGTGACACGAGGTCACTGAGAAGAGGCGTCTTGATTTATTCAGTCCCAAGTGGCCTGGCGACGCCTGTTGTTACTCGTTTGCGTTAAAGCTACAGGTCACACGTTTAACTCAGCGACTGTTCCTTTAAAGCTGCTTATCGTTCATTCTTGGGTGTAAAAAATATTTAAACCTCAAAAACTAAATTAAAGCTTTCAGTGGAATTTAAACAGGCAAACGCTCTGAATTTAACCAAACACGTGTGTCAAAGATAAAAGCTGCACTTTGTTGTAAGACCACTTTGCGCCACAAGAGGGTGCAGTGCAGTGTGTCACCGTAACCTGTGTATTTTAAATCAGCGGTCCCCAACCCCCGGGCCTCGGACCGGTACCGGTCCGTGAGTCGTTTGGTACCGGGCCGCGAGAGTTGAGGCTCGGGTGTGAAATGTCTGGTTTTCAGGGTTTTTATCGTTAACTCGGTAACACGTGTGTTATGAATAAATCTTCTTTTTTTCGGTACCGGTACTAGTTTTATTTTGTTGTATTTATCCGCGACACCTTAAAGGCCGGTCCATGAAAATATTGTCGGGCATAAACCGTCCGTGGCGCAGAAAAGGTTGGAGAGCGCTGTTTTATATGACAGCCTTGCAAAAGACGAGATCTCACGAGGCTCTTTACTAAAAAGAAAACTGTTAGCAGTGCTGCCCCCCGGTGGTCAAAGTTTTAGTAACAAAAGTTAGCCGTAATTTCCCATCACCGAACAATTGTCCATGAAAACGGTGGTACAAATCTCTACGTTACAGAAGTGTCACATCACGACATCGATCATATAGCAACTCTATGCATTCGTGTTTCCTAGCACACAAGCCGCACAGAGAGCCGCGTAATTAATTGAAAATAAATCAAAACTGATGTTCTGAACTCTCAACAGATGTGATCTGGTCCATGTCATCTTTGTTTTAAATTTAAATCCTGTTAACATTTCACCCAATGAGAGTTCACACAGTAATGTGTCTCCATGACATGAAGCATGATGTAAAAAGACCTCAACACAGTTTCAGCGTCCAAACGTAATACCACCAATCTGTTTCAACAGCTGGAGCACAATCACAATATCGCAGCTTTACAGCCGAGCGCATTTACAGCCGAGCGCATTTACAGCCGAGCGCATTTACAGCCGAGCGCATTTACAGCCGAGCGCATTTACAGGTCAAACCCTGCCAGAAAACTGTCGGGCAAGAACAAGTACATAAAGGAAACTCCTTTGTTAACGTTAATCGAGGTGTTCAATTGTTTTGATTTGAGGCCCCGCCCAAGCATATCTGAGTACGAGAGCAGTGTGAGGACTTAATGAGGGAGCTACTCAACAACCTCACTGCTCTGCAAAACATGAAAGAGCTGTTCCTGATGAAAATGGCAACAACAAACATGTTTCACCACTAGAGGCACAAATACTCCGAAGGAGGAGACGCCAGGAGCTGGTGTCTCGGGTTGGAATCCAGTGTGGGGCCTTTCTGTGTGGAGTTTACACAGCACAAAGACATGCATCTGTGGTTAACTGGTGATTCTAAATCGGGCCAGTCCCCTCACCCATCGGCTCTAAGATCTCCACTGCCTACTGGTTAAGACTCAGAGATCAGATTAGTTAGACAGGGAGTCGATTAGGGCTGAACGATTATGGAAAATAATCTAATTGCGATTTTTTGCCCCAATATTGCGATTGCGATGCGATATGCGATTATTTTTTAAGGTCTTTGTCTTCTGTATTATTAAACAAAGACAAGCAATACATCATATAGTATGGCCAATACTATATTACATTAATTTTAAACTGTTCTTTCCTGGAAGACAGACCTCTGTTATGATGACATGAGGTGATGCATGAATTGATGACTGACATTTTTATTTAACTTCTTCAATCACAACAGTATATTTGAACATACACAATAGTTTATTTTTAGCTTACAAACATCTGAGCATAAAGTGCTGACAAGGAACCCTGGTGTAAACATTAAAATGAAAGTCAGTACAATATGCAGATTGCAGAAATATACATAAAAAAAATCAGTGGCTTTACCACACTAGCCTTAACTAACTAGCCGTAACTAGCCTTCTGATTAGCTAATCAGAAGGCTAGTTCTGATTAGCGTCACCGCTGTCTCGGTGGAGTTTAATAAACTCGGCCGTCTGCTTCTTGCTATCTAAAATATAACCAGACACTGGTGTAAATTCTCGACTGTCTCATACTTCTGTTTAATAAGTTTTCTGTTTGACGTTTAGTCAGCTGTGTGAAAACCAAGGAGGAACCCACCCGGGGGATTAATAAAGTTTTATTTTATCTAATCTAATAACTTTAATCTCAGCCAAACCGATTTACTCACGAACAAACAAAACACTGAAAAAAGCCCAACAATAACATTTTAGGTTGTCTAAGTGACTTATATATTACGTTTAACCCGAGCAGCGAAACTCCGCGGTGATCTGAAAATGATGTGCCGGGAGTTGTGCCGTTCTCGGCCGCATCAGTAACCCTCGAGCTCGCGGCTAGCTGTCGAGCTAGCCGGAGGGTAGCAGACGCCTCTGAAAACGTCGAAGCACTTTTGCAAATATGGGATATCTTGATAAACCGAGCAGATATTTGATGTTTACACAGCTACTTTCTCGCCTGAAAATATGTTAAAAGTTTATTTTGTGACCCAGAAAGATTAGTATGAGTAATTTTAAAACTTAGTAGCGGCCGCCATTGCTGGAAACTGGAGTTTGGCTGGGCCGCGCTATGAATTCTGGGATATGGTAGTAATTTGGACAGCCTTCGGCGCGTCGCTGTGACGTAATCGGTCTACAAATGCGGCCTCAGGAGGATGCAGCCCATGAATTTGGACATGTCCAGAGTATAATCGCAGCCTTTGCGGTTAGAAAATTGCACTTGATCATGTCGCGATATTATCGCAAATGCAATATATCGTTCAGCCCTAGAGTCGATCCAGACTTCCTGTACTGGGGGTGCTGGTTCCACAGATCAACAGTGTGGGTGTGAGTGGTTATCTGTCTCTCCATGTAAGCCCTGTGACACACCTCACCTGGCCAGGATGTACCCTCCCCCTCATCCTTTGACAGTTAAGGTTAGCCCCCCCCCTGAGGAATATTGATGGATTGTGCAGATACTTAAGAATTACAAGTTTAAGTTACTTTAGTTTAACAAAAACTACACTTCCAGAGAAAACTCGACCCAGAGTATCTCACTGCAACTCTGCGGCTTTCAAAGGAGTGAGGAGGAAAGGAGGTCATTTATGTGAAAAGGGAAAGTCCATCTCTGAACCGAGGAGGGGGCCTAAGAGCACGTCTTTCACTTTCTTACAATGCTGTGATTGCAGCCCCTGTGACCTCTGAATGGTTCTCATGCCCACCATCAATGAGTATGACAACAGTATATGGAAGATCATGAAACTTGGCTGACGCTAGTTTTGGCTGATATGCAAATGTTTAAAAGGCTGGGAAACTGCAGTGAGCTGAGAATGAGGAAGTCACAGGTGAGTGATGAAATGTTTCTCCCACTGAAAACAAACAGATGAACAGAAACAGCTTTCTGGGACTAGCTAGAGCACCTGTGTGCTTACATTTTGCTGTGTCACTGCTGCTTAGTCACACTTTAAGGTCACCAGCTCACTGGAAAGGAAGAAAGGATGGCTGGATGGATGTCCTTCACCCAACATGATGCGCACTATTTTCCATAGCATAATAAATATTGTCGCAAAAATTTCTCTGAAATATCGCGATGTAATTTAAAGGCTGCATCACCCCGCTGGTGCGCAGAAGCTGAGTCTGCAGCTCCTGACTGTCTATGAGGCAGCAGGGGTTGGACGGCTGGAGGAAAACTCGGGTTGCAGCTGATTCTCAGCCGATCGTTCTTATTAAAAAAAGAAGAAGCTATAAATAAATACAGTTACTGTTAAAGATATGAACACATGGAGGATCTTCTGTGAGGAACATGGGTGAAAGGAAAGCTTCGGAAACGAGATTAAACACTAAAATACAGCAAATCTGCTGCAGCAGACTCGCCGTGTGTCGCTACAGTGACATCTCGGCTGTGACTGAACCTGTGCCCGAGGGGCGAACAGCTTAAATGTGCCTCCCGACAAAAACAGAAAGAGGTTTGCGCGACGACGTGGCTAACAGCGGCTCACAACAACAACAGTCAGGCTAACGTCATCACGACACGGTCGTTACAGCCGCTCCGAGCCGTGCCGGGTTACCTTTTCAAGCCTCCACTCCGCCTCTCCCCGTTTCTCCGACGCCAAAGACTCACAGCGAGACAATAACCTGATGAAATTGATTTCTAGTCTGGAAGCCATGTTTGGTTTGAAGCCGACACAGCGGCGCAGCAGTTTGACGTCAAGCCGAGCGGCGCAGACGTTATGGGCGGAGCGTCGCCCGCCTCTTTTTTTTTACGTTGTCAATGAAAATTTTACTTTAAAAAGCTAGACTAATAATAATAATAATAATAATAATAATAATAATAATAATAATACATTAATTATTATATTAATTATATTAATAATAATAATCTCGTCAGATCCCAAAGTTTTATCTTAATCTATTTCTCTCTATTCGAGAGAAATAAAATAATAAAATAAATATAAAACACATCATTCTGGCACGAAACCCACAACATGTCTGTATGTAGTACTTTTTTATTTATGTATGTTTTGTATGTGTTTATATACAGTTCTTAAAAAAATACTGCCATAAAAACACTAAAAGAAAACTAAAAGTTAAAAATATTGTTTGTAAATTTTATTTATTGGGCAAATAAAACTCTAAATTCACTTTTTTATACCCCAATTTGAGGTGCCATACTGGACTTCTCTGAGAGTCAAGCACAACGATTTTTTTCTTTTACGCAATGTCAGTAAATAATAATAATAATAATAATAATAGTAATAATAATAAAAATAATAATATGTGCTTTCCTATTTTTTCTGCTTTTTTGTAAAAGATTACATAAATAAAATTAAAAATATGATTTTTGACTGACAAGCTTGGACAAACTCAGTCGTTACAGAAACATAGAAAATGAGTTTGATATTTTCAGTACTGTTAATTTAGGGTAATTATGGCATAAACATTACACTGGGTGGTGGCCTGATAGTTTATCAAGTACCCATGTATGCTTATATTGACTGTATTGATTACGTTTTGTTTTATAATACATGGGTTATTTTGCTGTACGGTATCTCTGACACTCAAACTGCTTTACATGTAAACAGACGGAATGAAAGATTAGCACTGGATATAAAGTCATGTTGTGCTTATCACTACACTACAGTGCGTAAAGTATAATAGCCCATTTAGTACACGGTCTGCATCACTTTATTACTGAGTGAGGGCACTCAGTGTTTAGACCTTTTCATATGGCCTACATCATCTACAGCTTCTAGAATCATAACTATTTTTGCAACGTGGAGCACCGATTGGAGACAGTTGACTGAATCTTCTCACCAAAGTTTTAATCTGTAGCTCGGAAACTTCTGCACCACCAACGGGCTGAAGTTGGAGCTGCTAAAGGAGTTTTCCAGATATGAGGCGTCTGTGGATCAAGTCCAAGAAGGAGGTCATCCGGCAGGTCACATGACACAGCCTGTTCAAATCTTCAGAGCAACAATTTTAGTCTTCATGTCAAAAATAGTCCCAGTCTGTTCAGGCCTTGAACGCTTCAGGACTTTGTTTGCACCTGTTGGGTGGGATAAACACTTTTTAATGATTTGTTAACCTAGTTCAAAGACCCCACATACTATCACTGCAGCGCGCTTCCACCTGAGCATGCCCAGCTGTGTGGGTGGTGCAGAGAGGAGAACAATCATCTATCAGACTCACGTATCCCAACCCGCATGGAGGTACGTGAAACTACATAAACTTGAATTTGCTTAACAGTGGATGGTGTGCGAGGCTGGTAAATCACCCACGACCAGGAAGGAAAATGCTGACCACAGCTCAGGGCGTAAAAACGGCAAAAATAAATGTAACCACTTCAAGGGGCGCTTGCGTGACACTGTTAAAACTCATGTTGGTGTAATTTCCTGTGTGCGGCTCTGGTGCAGCTTTATGAAGTCTGAAGAAATGACTCGTATGACATCACTTGAAAAACAGATCTTGCATTGTGGCAGCTGATCCTGAACTGTGGAGCCTTTGTGTGCTCAAGGTGCATTAATTCCACTCCACACAAAATCAAAAGCAGCGAGGTCTGTGCAGACGGCTGCAGTTTACTGTGACAAAGAAGCGGCTCATTTAAGAAGACCTGACCCGAGTTGTAATGACTGTTTAAGGCAGGAATGGCTCCGTGAGACTGTAAAATTATACCCACCTCTGGGAGTTTTAGCCATCTTAAAGCAAAATGTTAAACATACACACTCCGGCCACTTTATTAGGTACACCTGTTCACCTAGTGGTTAATGCAAATATCAAATCAGCCGAGTCGGTGCTTTTAAACACGCAGATATAATCAAGACGACCTGCTGAAGCTCAAAATGAGCAAGAAAGGGGATTTAAGTGATACTGAACAGGGCTGGTTGTTGGTGTGAGGATTTCAAAGACTGCTGATCTGCTGGGATTGTCCCACACAACCATCTCTGGGGATTACAGATAAAGATCCAAATAAGAGCAAATATCCAGCAAGCGGCAGTTTGATGCTAAAGATCAGAGGCTGGCCCGACGGCTTGGAGCTTATAGGAGTGCAGAAGATCATCTCTGAACATGTTAAACCCTGAAGCAGATGAGCTACACCAGCAGGAGACCACACCAGGTGGTCTGTACCCAGTACTAGCAACATGTACCTAATGTAATGCCATGATGTGCAGTATTTCTAGTTTCATGTTACTACATATTGTCTGTGCTGAAGGTCCAAGTCAACCTATGAACCTAATTTGGAGCAGACTAACTCCTGGAGAGTTTATAAACGTCCTACAGTTTTATTTTAATAACTCTTGTTTATCACCAGCTTCTGTTTCCAGCGTAAAAGAAAATCGTTGTAATTGTGCGTGAAACACAGAGCAGCGCACGTTACAAGCATCATGTACTGTATTTTCATGTTAATACTAAGAAACATTACAGCTCATTCAGTCAAAGTCACCATGCACTCTGTTACACATCAGAACATCTTCCTCATAATCCAGACGAACTAACATCATCATACATCATCATCATCAGCAGTCAGAGAGGAACATTAGTATTACATCTCATACAAAGTTGGCCGGAGCTGTGCTTCAGCAGACTTTTCTAATAATGGGACCGAGTGATTTTAGAGGAGGGGAAGTTCAAGGACACGCGGTGGCACCGCTCTTGGATCGTGGCTGGGTTTGTGTGGGTTTCCGTGGAGAAAGTGGCGTGTGCTGCTCCCGTTCCCTTTGCTGCGTGAATGCAATGACTTCCTATTTGGTGTGTTGTGCGGCGGGTAAAACATGAAGGCGAACAGAGAATGCTGTGTGTGTGCAACAGTCACAATGTGCAGGTTTAGGTCCTTGTTTTCCACGACAAACACATCCCTCCCTCTGCGAGCACCGTTCCATCATCGTGACATGAGAATGAGCTTTTTAACAAGTCAATGTACAACATCAAGGCACTAGCTAACGTTTCAGCGAGCGGGTTTCACTCACTGGGAGAACTAAGAAATGAAAAGTGCGACTGAAACCTGCAATATTTTCTTGAATTAGCACAAATTAATAAAAAAATCATTATGAGGCTACGGGAGGAAACTGCCTCTGGTCCCACTGAAGTAATCAACAGTGAGGACAACATATTAAAAAGATTGAAAAGGTGCTTGGCAACATGTGGTCCAGTCCTTTTGACTAACGACACGTTAGTTCCCTCAGACAGCAGCAGCTGCAGTTTGTGCGAGCTGGGTTCATGCATGTGCAGCCGCAGCAGCTGCGCCTGCGTCGCGTCTCTCCTTTCCTTTACACACATCAAGTTCCAGCCTGTCCGAGCGCTCTGCTGCGTCGAATCCGAGAGCGGTTGAATTCGTTTTGTTTGTCTGCTTGCGGGTCGCCGTCCTTAATCCTCTTCACCTCTCCAGTCGTTTGTGCTCCTCCCCGCTCAGACTTCATCATCCATGTACGGGATGTCCGGGTCAGAAAACCGTCTGTGGACGTTTGAGACTTTCGTGTCGCTGTGCTGGAGCTGAGGAGTGGGCGCAGCCGTGGAGACGGAAGAAGAGGAAGAGGCAGCTGAAGGAGGACAGGAAGAAAAACGCAGCAGCAAGTCGCACTCTGACCCGTCGAGGTAAAGGGACTGGGTGCTGTCTTTACGGCGGCCGGGCTGCTCTCGTCTCTTGACCGAGAAGGCGGGCGCTCGGCTTCCGGGAGGGGCGTGAGACTGAGGTGGACTCGAGGTTGGCGCCTGGGAGCAGACTCCCTGCGGGAGTTTAACCGTGTTTGGGATGATGGGGTTGCGACGCTGAAGCGGATGCCTGAAGGAGGCGTTGGAGGATTCAGAAGTTGAAGAAGTGCAGCTGGCCAAAGAAGAGGTGGAGCTAGCAGGGGTGAGGGTCGACACAGAGATGCGTCCACCGGGGACTTTAGGCCTCTGGGTCAGATCTGAAGGTCTGGGAAGACAAAGCGGTTTGGATCTCCTCAGCTGATGAGCACCGCGTCCTGGAAGAGAAGAGGATAGAGGAAGGATGAGGAATATTTAACCAAGAGGCTCACAGCAGAGTGAAAGGCAAAAGGAAGATCATGCAACCATGTTAGGCAAGAAGAAAAATCAAAAAATGCACCCAGTGAGTTACAATTACAAGCATCTGATCTGATGTGGACGCCAAATGTTCAGCAAATCAACTTTGGGTGAAACGTGAGCATGCAGCCGTGCCACACATGCATTTACATGCACACAAACACACAAAAACACGGTTGCCGTTCCTCCGACCTGCTTTGCTACAGAGCAGACGTCACCGCCCACCTTCACCATCACTGGTCCAGACCTGTGCCACAAAAGACAGGAAGGGCCCCGCCCAGCAGGCCCCGCGGTCTGGTCAGAAACCCGCAGGAGACAGAAACAGGTAGGAAGTCCAGACTGTACCTTACTACTGACCTTCAGGCTCCGAGCTGTGAGCCGAGCGCTGCTGCTCGTCCAAGAGGCTCTCAGAGCTCAGCGAGGCTTCGGAGTCGAGATTCTCCTGGTCTGAACCAGGCTGCTCCATCTCTGGCAGGCGACAGGCAAGATCCTCTCTGAAGGTGAGATGAAGAGGAAATCACATGCATTAGGAACTGGACAATGAAGACAGCACACCTGAGGAACTGAAAAGTGCTGAGAGCGCAATCTTACTTCTCCTGTTTGATGGACTTGATACGTTCCATCAGGTTCTTCTCGGCCTCCGTGTCCGAATCCAGAGGCTCGTTCTCGGGGACCACGCTCAGATCAGTGCTGACCTTCTCGTGCATCTGCACAAGACAGAGGATCACACCTTCACCCAAACTGAAAACGTCCACAGTATAACAAACGCTAAAGAAACAGACACACATGACTTTAACCCAAACCTGAAACTGAACCAAAAGGTGTTAGTGAGGTCGAGAGAAAGGCAGGGTGATGGGGAGGTTTTCATGCACCTGCATATGAATTCTTACAGAAAGTATTCAACGAGATCCAAGTGAATGCACACTTTTACTCTTTTCACCAAAATGTGCTGCCGAGTGATTGCTCTGTGGACAACACCACCTTCAGAGCTCTGTGGCCTTCTTTCCTCTTAAGGTTGAACAAATCAGTCACAAAACAGCTGTTCGTAGGTAGTAACAGTCCTTCAAACCCAGAACCACGGTGTGCTCTCACATCACAAGCAGGGCACAAACCAGTTAACATGCAGTCTATTCCCAGTTAGTATGGAAGAATAAACAGTATTAAGGAAAGAAAAACCCCCAAACACACACACGACAGCCAAAGTTTGACCCACATCTTACATGCCATGCACAGGCGCCTCGACATGGCAGACCACTACAAACTACAACTACAAGGTCGACTCTACCAGGAGAAATCGATGATACGTACCACCGCTCCTTTGTAAGGAGCTGGTAGCCTGAGCGGTAAACGCCAGTAGTGCTAAAGAGAGACAAGGAACATTGGACACGTTACGCACGGAAGCTAAAGATATCAGATTCTGACAGTGGGGTCGACTTTATTGCGTGACCTTCATCCAGCTTCTTAGTGTCGACTTAATTTGTCTAAATGGACAAGGACGCAGACAGAGGCGAGCGGCGCTCTCTTCCTCACCGTGTTCTGCCTCTTGAGCTTCAGCTGGTTAACGGCTAGAGCCTCGGCGTACTCCAGCTGCTCGATTTCCTCCATCTTCTCGTTGTAGCGCCGGATCTGCTCGTTGATGAGCATCTCCACACATCTGCAAACAAAAGAGCGATCAGGACCCACACTCCTTCCAGCCTTTGGGAGGTTTTGGTCCGATTAGACGGCTCACGGGAGGGGCTCATGTGATTGGTGGGGCTTCTTTCTACTATGTTAGCGGCTTAACATTACAATACAAAGCATCTTGAGGATTGGTTCTATATAAAATAAACTGACTTAACCGAATAAATTAAAATGTAAATATTTCCTCTTTCAGAGTCCAAGTGAACACAAAGACCCCACACCCACCCAATTCAACCCTCGTATTACATTCATGAGATTTCTTGGCGGTCTTACGTGGTTGTCTTGGCAACGTCTTTCATGCTGAGCAGTGGGTCTGCGCTGTCCGGGCAGCGGAGGATGCACGGTGCAAACACTATGGCCAGTGAGTTGGGAGACATGCGGTTGTGAGCCTCTTCTTTGCACACCCTGCAGGAGAATCACACACTGCTGTAAATGATCACCTCGCCGTTTAACTGAATACACGCATAACAAATAAGACAGGACGCAATAGCCATCTCAGCGCAGGAGAAGTGATCAGAATCAAACAAACGAGGATCCCTGCCTGACGAGGTGGAAGACGAGCCTCTCCAAGGTGTTGTAATTTGCAGTCGGGAGCTCGTCCAGCACTTTATAGATGGCATGAAGCTGCTCCTGCTTCTCTGGAAGGTCTGACGAGAGGAAAGTGCAACAAAAATCAATTCTTCAAAAACAGACAAAAATGCAAAGACACGAGCGCACTAGTGAGAAACGTCCTCCTCACCGACTGCATGCAGGAAGTCGTTGTAATGTGTGAAGGTCATCAGTGGGTCTGGCAGCTCCCTCAGCCACTGCTTTACCAAGCCTGTCACTGTGTGGATGGGATAGTCTTCGAGGCAGGCCGAGTTGGGGTCTAAACACAAAGTCGTCGTCAGCTCAGCGATGTCGTTTTAGGAGTCAGAAAAAGCAGAAACCAAGTTGATGTCTGACCTGTGTCCAGTTTCTGGTGAAGCTCTTTCATCCGGTTGGCAGAGCCCGATTTGCGATAGATGCCCTCCGTGTAGAGGCCGTGCATCTCCACGTGCTCCAGCATCATTTCCAGCACCATCGGTACCGGATTCTTTTCATTGAGCAGGTGACACACACGCACCCCGAAGTGCTGCCCGGTAAACTCGTCATCATTCTGTGGAGTCACCAGACGGCAGCGGTCAGTCGGACCTCGCCATGATCCACCCACAACATCCGAATCACACATTCTTCACTACAAACTTCACTGCGCTGTTATATATAAAAACATGTTCCCAAATATTATTGAACACGTGGAAGCGTGCTTCCCAGGCAGCTGCTTCCTCCCAAAGGGCCGCTTTCATTAACTTTATTTAACGTTTTCAAACACTGCATGTCTATGATCAAAGATAAATATGCAGCCGACGCCGACAGTGCAAAAACGCTTCTTAAAAAGACCAGCAGAAAAAAAATTACTTGATTAGAAAATTTTATTTTTTTATTCAAAGCTAGTGGAACAGGGGCTGGATTAGAAAACGTTTTATGCACAGTGTTTATAACTAATCACTAACCCAGCCCTGTATTTTATGCACAACACAGACTGTATATAAAAGATGGATACCACTGCAAATCGAAGCCAATGTGCTTAAAACTGCATTCTCTCCAATGGCCAGTAGAGGGCAACGCTGATGGTAACAAACCTCAACTGGAGAGAAAAATGACTCGACTTTAGTTCAGTGAACGTCTCGTGATGAGTTCATGGTCCCAAACATGAGTTTCAAACTTCTTCATGATGATAGGAAATTATGGTTACATTTAAAAACAAAGCGAGGTTTGATTCTGGGCGTGGCTACTTTGTGGCTATGACATGAAAGGGAGTGACATTTCGTAGTCTTCCTGACCTCTCCGTGCAGGTTAGACTACACACCACCTTTAAACATACATTTACACACAATGTCAACGAGCACATCATTTTTATTATGTTTGTGTTTTTTAAATTGAGTTAACAGGAACAGGAGGTAATTTTAAGTAGATGAGAATCATTTAAAACACTGGATTAACTCGTTTACAGTATTCCACAAACTTTAAACACTTCGTCTTCCTCTCATCCACGACTTCAAATCACGGATTAACCAGATGTGAATGTTAGCAGACGGTGGGAGGAGGAGAACCACTGCACCGACATGCTGCAGGAGTGTGCAGGTCTAACCTTTGGTGGGCAAATGCAAACCAGCCATCCTTTACTTACAGTCTATGATGAAAACCCACCTTTTTGGCAGAGAAGGTGGAGCAGTCGGTGTTTATCTTGGAGATGCACTTCTTGTGGCACACCATTTTACAATCTGTGAGAAAAGATTAAGAATTGAACTCAGTGGAAGCTGAACTTGAGTCTTTTACAGCATGCTGTGCTGAAAACGTTTCGTCGGGCTCACTCACTGCTGCACATGTAGGCCTTCTCCATGCCCCAGATGTAGGAAGTACACTGGTCACATGACTGCATAATGTTGACCTGATAGTTACTGAAAATGTGATCCAGCGGATTTTCCACCTGAAAAGACAACCAATCAATTAAAGACAAAATCATTACTGTGATAAAAGACGTCAAACGCTGCATCACTTACACTTTTGTCTTTCTTCCTCCTCTTCTTTCTCGCTTTGGCGGGCTGACGACAGACAGGCACAAATCACAGGTGTGAACACTGTTTTTCTTATTCGCAGTGACGAGGCTGAACAAGTCGAGTTGCTTTGTTTTTACCTTTGCAGGTTCAGCCTCCTCCTTCTTCATCTCTCCTCTGATGAAACCATCCAGCACCGACTGGAACAGGTTCACCACCAGTTGGACTTCTTCCTTCCTTTTGCTCCCTGCCAGGTGCATCACTTTGTTCTGGTAGCCTGACATTAGACCTTTGTAGCCGATGGTGGGTTTCTGTTAGGAGACGGGAGGGAAAACGAGGAAGAAGAGACGATGGTGAGGGTGAACGTTGATCGTGTGATGAAGCTGCTTTGATGGCAGCTCAGAGACTTACAGGAAGAGAATACATGGCTTTGATGTTCTCTCTGAACTGCATGGTGGCTGTCACAAAGATGTTTTCCGTCTCTGACAGCGTCTTGCTCCTGGAGCGGAAATCGTTCACCTGCAGAGGAATAAAACCCTTTTAGAAACGTGCGAATCTCATTTCCTACATCGAGTCCGTCATCTTGTCGCCTTTCGCTCACCTGGTTGCCCAGAAACTCGTCGAGGTGCCGCAGCTCGTTGGCGTTGGTGATTTCTCGATCCAGCGAGGCATTCCACTGTTCAGAGACTCGTGTGGCTCGGCTGATTTTAATGCTGGGATTTCTGCCTATAGCTTTGCCGCCACGGTCACCGGATTGAGATCGGGGCGCGTGTCCGGATATCGGGGCTGAAAGAGAGAACGCGTCCCGAGTCGATAAGGCCAGAAACTACAGCAGGTGAGCAAAGCAGCTTCAGCTACTCCTCTTGTGCGATTTACCTTCCCATGCGGTCGACTTCTCGTTGAGAGTCTGAGCGAAGGTCAGCTCCCCGTTGTCTGGAGTCTGGGCATCTTTGCCTTTTTTAAAGATTTTGCTGAAGAAACCGCTGGGCCTGCGATCCACAGAAGCAAAACACATAAGAACGACCACACATTAGTTCACGTCACAGACACGCCTGACATTCATTCGTTTCTTTTTATGCAACCAGAACATGTGTTTGCACTCCATCAGCAGCTGTGGTACCTGTCAGGTGTGGATGCGACTGAGTGGGCTGAATCCTGGTACCCGGCAGCCTCCTGCTGTCTCTTTCTCACGGAGCCTCCCTTTGAAACATCACCAGAGCTGTCAGTCGGGGAAAGCTGTTCAGCAGAGAATATCCAGTTACTTACACGACATCAGAGCGCAGATGTTCCCACAAACTGACAAACCTTTCTCTATAACGGCCACTTTACATTGAATCGACGGAAAATACCTCTTTGATGGAAGCGCCGGCATCAGAGCCGGGAGACAAGCTGTCGATCGACGAGAATGTTTCATTCCTGAAACGCAGACAGAAGAAGAAGATCGATTAAAGAAAAGCCGAACTGAACCAACTGTTGTAAAGTAGCTTCAGCCAGCAGACTGAGACGTACAGCTTTTTGGTCTGTTCTCTGCTTTGAGGTGGAGAAGGGCTGATGTTCTCAGAGAGCTCCCCGTTACTCCTCCTCCCCCTCCACTTTTCCGGCTTCTCCTTTATCGCCCCAGGCCGACGCTGCAGATTTACCGCGCCGACATTCTCGCTGAGGCCGTTTCTCTCCGACAAAGAGTCGGCGGGCGCCAGAGGTAATGAAGACGGACGGACAGGACCGGCGGAGGGAGGAGAACTTTTTGCCTCCTTCTTCGCTCCCTTGTCTTCCTTCACTTTCCAGTTCACAAAGGTGTACTGGTCCAGCTCCTTGCTGTCTGAGCGCTCTTTTAGCTTCGATGGCTCCTGGTTTTTGCTCTTCGGCGTGGTCGTGGGATCCTTGTTGGTGGATGAAGACGAGGCGACTCGCTCGGACTCCCTGCGGCTGTGTTCCAGCCCTCTTTGCCTCCTCTGCTCCCTCTTCTCCTGGCTCCTGGTTGACAGGCCCCTGTTAACAGTCGAAGATTGTGGTCTCTTTTGTTCAGCGTTTGGAGGTGTGGAGGTTGTGCTAGCTTCTTTATCCTCGCCCTCAGCTGGAGATGTGGGCGTAAGTGCACTGGAGATGAGCCTATCAGAGGGCAGATCAGCCTTTGACTCTTCTAGTGTTTGGCTCTCCAGATCCTCCTCCTCCTCATCCAGCTGGGGTCCAGCCTCAGCTTGGTTACCGCAAGCTTCCGAATGCATTGCCTCACGCTCCAGCTCTTTCTCTTTGCCACGTTCTTCCTCTGAATTTGAACTTCTATTAACATCTTCACCCTCCTCTTCCTCCTCTAAACCCTGTGCATTGAGGTTTTTATCCAGCATCTCCTCAGTGACCAGCTCTATATCCGAGTCCTCTCTCGTTTGAGGTTCCTCTGCAAGTCGTTGCTCCTTTGCTTTCCTGGCTGCCTCTTCTGCCCTTCTCCTTGCTGCTTCTTCCATTCTTCGCCTTTGCTCCTCTTCTGCTTTTCTTCTTGCCTCTTCCTCCTCTTCCCTTCGCATCCTCTCTTCTTCTGCAGCCCTCCTCCGAGCCTCTTCTTCCTCCTCCTCTTTCTTCCGTTTCTCCTCACGGATTGAAAGGCACCTGAAATGCACAGCAGATAATGTGACACCAGACTGTCAGCGTCACCTCTCACGCAGCAGATTACACAGGCAGCCCCGCCGAGTGTGTTTTCTACCTTCTGCGTGCAGAGTGTCCTCTGACCAGGGCCTGGATTTTGGTAGCGCCTCTTCTTTGCTTGGCGTACGCCGATCTCTGTCTGTGGCCTCTCCACACCGCCTGGATCAGAGTGGCCGCCTGCCGTCTTTGCTCCTCTCTGCGGTACCGACGCCATGAACGCTGAGAGAGAGGGCGACGGTGAAAACAATCAGCACCGTTCTTAAAATACCTCCCAGAGTTTGGAATCGGGTCTGTGTTTACCTGGATCGTGACGGCCGCCTGCCTCATCTCTAGAAACTCTTTCCTCTGCAGGTGAGCTCTGACCCAGCGCTGAAGGAAGATGATCTTGCGCATTACGTCCTTGTGCAGCACGTCCTGCAGCTGCTGTCGCTCGAGCTCTTTCAAGAACACCTGAAAGGACAAAACACACCAGAGTGGCATCACGAATGTGGATGCTGGTGTCTGCAGGACCACGTTTATAGGAGCGTAACAGGTTGTACCTTTGTTTTGCCTATCTGGTATGTGGTCGGGTTGAGGCCCATCTTCTTCTCAAGCAGCGCTGAGATGTCCTCTTTGCAGGCAGTCGCGTTCTTTGGCAGCAAAACCCTGAACTGCTCCATGAAGTCCTGCAGGAACAGAAAAGCATATGAATACAGCAGGTGGAGCAGTTTCCACTTCTGTTTTTCACATGTGCCCTGACGCAGACCAGAATATTAACATCTAATCAACATGAAAATATGAACTCCGTGCCTGAAGTGAATTTCCCAAAGGAAGGGCACATTTGCAATACCTGGAATGTGTACTTGGCTCCGTAGCCGGACCTCCTGATGCGAACGGTCTCCAGCATACCCGTGTATCGCAGCTGCTGCAGCACCAAGGCTTCATCCAGATGCATCTCCTTCTGCTCAGTTTGACATAAATACCCACGATCATCATTTACAAAGTGGTAACAATGTGACGAGTTCTTGTTATTAAAAGCACCAAGAATTTACGCTGTTATTGCATTTAAAAAGAACGAAAACATCAACGACTAAAGAATCACGCTTACCTTCTCAGCATTGGAGCGGATACACCGAATGAAGAAAGGCTCGGCTCTGTTTAGAGTCTCTAAGAGTTTGGTCAGAGAAGTCTGAGGACAACAAAAACAGCGGTTTGCCGAAGCTTCGCAGAGGCGATTGTTTGCAAGCACAATGTGCAGATAAGGTTACAGGTAAAGTTACCTGGAACTGGGCACTGATGCTGGGAGGCTTCTTCTTCTTGTGCAGGTGGAGCAGAGACTTGGTAGTGCGATCCTGCAACGTCAGGCTCACGATGAACTTTAGAGATCGAGAATCCAGCAAACTCTGCAGAGCAATAAATGGAAGATGAATTCCTTTGCTTGCAATCTTCAAACTGAGGAAGAGCACAATCTCAGGTTTATCTGCCTTTACACTTTACCTTTGGGATGGGTTGCCTTATTTTGATGCCCTTGTTTTTCCTGCAAAAAGTGAAGAAACAAACTTTGAGTCTGACGGACAGAAGTGCTGAACGCCTGACGACTTAATGAGGAAGCGGATGATGTACGTGAAGGCCAGGTTAGTATGGATGGGTGACTCCTTCATGCGCAGACAGTGATGAACATTAGGCTTGGACCTGAATCGGATGAATGACGAGCGCGAGAAGCAAGACTGATGAGAAGGTGAGTGACGAGGGAAGGACGACAGACAGAGGAAGAGGATGTATGCTGCAGGAGACGGGATGTAACTCTACACAATGAGCCCAGCAGAGGCTCGTACTCAGACGTACTCTCTCTTTCATCACTGCATAAAAACAAAACCCTAAACTTCAAATCCTCGTCGCTGCTTCTGCTGTAAAATGTAACATGCTGCAAGGCTGCTGGGCCATTACGTCACAAGATGCTCTGAAGGACCTTGCATGCCAACAGTCTGGAAATTCATGCAGCAGCAAACAAAAGTATTCATGGCGTTTCAGCCTTCAAGAAACCTCGGCACCTACACACCAGAGCTAACAATATGAATATGCAATAATGAATATTTTATTTGATCAAATCACATCAGACTGGAATCATCTGGCTTTAAATGTGACCGCGGAAACTAGTCACTGCTGGAAATATCGACTCCAGCTCCAAACACGTGTGATCTACTTTATTATTTAAATAAAGTTTAACATGAGCATGGTCTGCCTGAGCTGCACTGATCTGAGCAGGAGCTGATGCCAGGTCTGTCTGCAGACTCACTGAAGGACGTGTCGCGGGAAGCGGAGGCGACCCCAGGACTGCAGCAGTTTGCGAGGGTCCTCACCATCCAGCTGCAAGTTCTTAATGGAGCTGATGATCTCTGCATGCATGTTTCTGATCACACCGCACGCACACAAACAATCGGCGTAAACAGGGGGAGGGAGGGGAAGCAGGAGAGGTGGGGGGGAAACAGAGAAGGGGCAAAGAAGGAGGGAAGGAAAAGAAGTAAAGCGGGGTGTGACAAAACATCTCTGTTAGGAAAACAAACCACCAAAAACACACACTCAGGAGAAACGTCAGCTTTCACACTGTGAAGAATGACCCACAAAACCTTTAGTGTTCATGTAGAAGGAAACCACAACACACAGACACACAACCAGGAAGCTATG
>NW_005187584.1:1011338-1019172 GCF_000239375.1 Pundamilia nyererei
ACACGGGGCTTTTCCGTGCCTCAGATCTAGTCCATGCATTACTTTTGCAGTACTTACCACGACTGGACATGAGAACAGGAGGTCAGGCAGTGAAGGAACAACAATTAATGTGCCAGTGAAACATAACCTCTGCAGCTCACTGCTGCACATCTGGAAAGCGTCGGGCGATTGAATATTGGTGAAAACTGAATTTAGGGTGTTTTTGAAACATAATTTCAGACCTGCAAGCAGGAGGCAGAGGTCTCAGCAGACCAAAATATCTGTTATGGTTTTGTTCCAGTCTCTGAAAGCTCTCAGTCGTCTTTGTGTGTGAGAGCAGGGCTGTCGGCACCTGCACCAGTGTCTGCGAGCGCTTCCTGATGCAAGTAATCCAGGTGGCTAATCAGAGCGGACCAGCTCAAACACTGTCCTGCGCTCTACAGCAAGAATAAATACGAGGAAGAGGGATTATTGCAGCTGGGGGTTTACAGTGAGGGAAGAGGAAGCACGACTCTGCTGAGCTCAGTTCGGCTGCTGTGCTGGGCTGACTCCATATTTAAGGGAGCAGACATTTTAGCATGTAACGTATCCGAGTGCTGTGGTTGGACAGCTCGGATTATCGCTTTGTTTGTAAACGAGAGCAAACTCAGAAAACGGCACAAAACAAAACGCAGTTCCTTCCTGTTTGGCCTCGTGCTCTCTGGTGTCTCACGTCTCTCCCCTGGCCAAACAAATTCACTTACTTCTTACTGTCAAAGCTAGCAAAGATGTCTTCAAAGGCCTCTAGAGGGCGCTCCTCTGAGTGATCAAAGTAGAAATCGAGCATAGAAGCTCGTCTGTGGGGGGGAAACGGAGAGGAGAGAACCGCACACACAGAGGATATGGGTGACGGAGGTAAAGTGAAGGAGGATTTATCTTTAGTGGCGCTGGTGAGAGATGCGTCTGTGCCAGTGCTGAGGATTCAATTCAAATTAGACAGTAACAAAGCAGAAAGGATCAATGTGGAGGTCCAGATCTTTCACCTCCAACAGGAAGCTGGTGTGTGTGTGTGTGGCAGCTTCATGAAGGGTGAACATTATGTTGATCCCGTTTAAAATAATCAGTCTGTGCTTCGTGACAATAACACCGTTATTAGCTGCCACGTCCACAGGCACAGATTTCCTCCAGAAGAGCCTGAAGGTTAAAAAACCAGCCCGAGCACGACACCCAGACGGCGAGTTTCATAGTTTCGTGTTGAATTACGTTACTTACTTGTACATTCTTTCTATTGCGGTATTGCACCGCTGAAGCTCTCCTAAAGGAGTTCTGGTGACTGGACGGATAACACCTGACACCCCGAACAAACACAAGAGAGAAAAATCATTATTAACATCGGGAAAGCGTTCGATTTCAAAGTTTCTGGCAGGAAAAAGGTGTTATCAAAGTCACATGACTCTTTTTTGTGTGTTTAGTATATTTAATCCTGATAATGCAAATAAAAAGGCAGCAAATCAGACTTGTGGGAACAGTTTTGGAGAAACTTTAGCCTCAACTCTGCAGGCTGCATTACTTCTATGTGCACAATGACGGAGCAGAGACACTGCAGCAGTGAAAGTCATCAGATCGCTTACTTTCACTGAAACCAATGCAGTCTTTTATAATTATCAGCTTAACAATTCATTCATCTGCAGAATTCAGATTATTTTGCAGACGATTCATTTCAGTTATTAAGATTAATCATGTGCTAAATAATTAATCTGGCATGTCTTCACACTAATAACACACCTGCAGTTTTTGCTGCCCAGGTGCGACCGGCCTCGTTGAAAGCAGCGAGGCCCCTGATCGTAGCTCTCAGGATGCCCCATCGAAACATGGCCACCGGGTCCATGCCTATGAGCTGCCGCACGTACGCTCTGTCGCTGCTCCGCAGCAGCGCCACAATGTCCGGGCGCATGTGGTCTGTGTTCTTCTCCCGGAAATCCTGGTGAGGTGAGAGGCAGTTACGAGTGAGACACAAGCCCTCGCACTCAAACCGAGGTCCAATCGTCCTTTTGTCTCCACTCCCTACCTTGATGTGATATTTTACTTTCCCAGCAAAGTGCTGGATGACGAAGGCGGGCTCCATGACCGGCGTGGGGACAAAGTATTTGTTGCACTGGTGCTGCTGCTTGAATTTGGCTAATAAAGTCTCATCTGTGGCATGTGGAAAGCTGGGTCACAGACACAGAGAAGAAGGAACGATGAGAGAAGCACAGATTAAGGAAAAAGAAAATCAGGATAAATCGACGTCGATTAAAATAAACTTTTCTTACTTGCTCTCCTCATCCAGGAGGTAGAGCAGGCCAGTGGGTTTCTTGCTGATGAGATGGATGCAGCCCACGTTGTCTATGTAGTCGATGTTGTGCCAGGTGATGCCCTCTGCTTGGTACTCCTCCTGGATGCGACAGGACAGAGCATTAAGAGGTTAAACGTGTCACTGCTGCTCTTTAAATATCTGGATTTTTAGTCTCAAAAAGAAACAAACTGCACCATCGTGTGACTGCAAAGTTATGTTTGACTACAAAAATGCAATAACTTGATTTATAAACCAGCACGAACTCCCACATAACGGTTCTCCTCCGCGGAGATCGGGTAATGTTTGGATGAGTCATCCTTCACACGCTCGTTATCATAAACAGAGATTCGTTCGTCTGAGGCGCTCGAAGGCAAACCTCCTGACAGTGCAGCGTCCACTGCACGTCTCACCTGCTCCAGATTGAAGATGTGATGGTTGAAGTAATACTGCAGCTGCTCGTTTGCATAGTTGATGCAAAACTGCTCGAAGCTGTTTGTCTCAAAGTCCTCGAAGCCAAAAATGTCCAGGACACCGATGGATAAGCACTGGAAAACAACCAGAACGCCAAGTGAACAAAGGGAGGCGACCTAACTGGACTTTTCATGTCTTTGCACTTTCTGATGTGTGTGTTTCTTACTGGAACAGACTCCTCCATGTCTTTCTTATTGAGCAGTGCGTGATTGATGCGCAGGACAATCCAGTCAAATAAGGCGCTGTACAGAGATTTGGCCATAGAGTCTCGTGCTGTGATGGCCTGATAGGAGATAAAAGAGGGGGCGATGCACAGAGCGTTAGAGGCAGAAAAACCCAGAACACACCAACAGGAAGAAGAAATCCAAAGCACGAATAAAGAGGAAGTAGACGCTAATGAGAGACTGCACTGATGCTCCTGAGCCCACCTCAGAGTGTCTGTAGGGCAGGATCAGCTTGTCGTTGACCGTCACCGTCTTCCTCTTAGTCAGCGCCTCCACCAGCAGCTCCTCTTTAACCTGAGTGACATCAGCAGTTTAACAGTGGCAGCCGCACACACCTACACAAACTGAAGCACGGAGTCACAAACACACATTCAAGTTACCTTTAGTAGGTCAGAGAGGGTTGCCAGGACCTCTGGTGGGCCCACGTCCAAGCCTTCATCTCGGCCCGTTGCCTTCTTCGTGTAGGTCACGTTGCCAAGGTACAGGATGGCGGAGAGCACAGAAAAGATCCTGCGACACAATAATAACAATGACACACTTTAGAAAGAAGACAAACATGAGACACGTGTGGTGCTGGTCTTCAGCCCAAGCGTCCCTTTGAGCTGTGAACTGAATAGAGCCATTGTAGTAGCTGCACGCCGTCTCTAATAAACTGGCTGATTGGCTCATTAGCTGCAGAGACTGCCAGGCTCTGAAAAGTATCTTTGTTGTAATCTGGGGCTGGTAATGTGACTCAGTGCTCACACTAACATAACTCGTGTTTACAGGACTGAAGGCAAAGATGCTTCTGCGTGGAACAGCGAGGCTTTCACTTCACTTACTGTTTCTTGGTGGCAGGAAGGAAGCCGACCATTTCCATCGCCTGCTGCAGCCGTTCAAAATCGTGACGCAAATCTTCCTCATCTTCAATCTTAAAATTTTGCTGCGAGGAACAAGAACGAGGCAGTTATCGAGTGTTTGGAGATGGAAATAAAAAGGTGAAGCGCAAAACGGACACACGGGTGAAGGCGTGTGAAAAGCAGGTGGAGGAGAGGGGAATAACAACGAGAGAGAACAAAGAGCGGCTCATTAACATGCAGGACACACGGACTGCAGCTTGGCTGCATTCATGAATATATCAGGTCACTCAAAGGGAAGCACAGTGTGACTGTAGTGCAGGGGTCGGCCACCTTTCTGATGACGAGTGGCGTCTAAAGTTCCCTCAGACGTCACTGCGCCATAGCGACCGTGGCATTAGCAATACATGTAATAACGCTCTATATCAGTGGTTGTGTTTGTGTGTATTTCCGTGGTGCTGATGCTGAGCAGACAGATCCCTGATGCGTTTGAAGCATAAAAACTGCCAGCTAGCAACGCCTCTGTCACCGGTAGGCGGAGTGATTTTTAGCCAATTACAAGCTGAATCTGGTAGTTGGGGTTGTTAGCTAAGATAGCGTCATTAAGAAGCGGCACAACTAACGTGTCTACGCGAGCTAATCTGCGATGTGCACTGCTGGCCCAGCCATTTATTTTTGATGCACCTTCTCAGATTAACTCGAGTGCCCAGGGTGGCCGACCCCTGCTGTAAAGGCCACGCCCATGACCAGGTTCAAAGGTTAAAAATCAACAGGAAAGTTATTTGGTGGGCCGAAAACAGGAGACTGAAATTAAATGGAGAAAATAGTTTAGATAGGAAAGCTTGCTGATTCCTGATCTATCAAAAGAGACGTCGCACTTTATCTGAAAATGCTTCATTTTAGGTATAAATGAGCTCATCAGCCGTCCTGATGAGTGTAACTCAAATCTGATTACTTAATACTTACGAAACATTTCCATTGCTGGTGGAAAAAACCAAAAGCAAAACGTGAGCCTGCTATGAAACATTAAAATGATGCAGGCAGCTTCCTAAATAAAACCTGCTTTAAATGTTATCTTAGCTAAAGCCCAGCTGCAGATCGAGCAGATGCTGGGGGCCAAAACACCAGACGAATATTTTAAATAAATAAATGTTGTTCATTTCCATATTTATCACATTTGTCACAGGGGACCCTGGAGGAGGGCGACTGAGGCCCCTGTGGTGCCGGAGCAGCGACTCTGTACCTGCTTGAGGTAGAAATAGTCTTCAGGCGGCAGCAATTTGAACTCCTTTCGTTCTTCCTCTGAAGCGCCCAGCAGCAGGTAGTAAAACACGTGATAGTTCCTGGAAAAGGAAAAAAAAAACATGAACTTTACACCAAGTTATTACTGAGGGAAAAAGTTCCCTTCATTTTTATACCATTGCTGTTCATTAGTAGATGTACGAGCTTATGGCCACAAACAGACTGAGTCAACACACTTTATAAAGTCTGAAGCTCGGTGCTGTTTACAGTAGTTTTCCACTGGTGCTATCAGCGAGCAGGTAGCTTTGTTGTATGAGCACACGGGAGTAATGAGTTTCCACACTTATCACTAAGAAACAATAACACCACCCAGCAGACGCACCGTCAACTGCAACTATGTGATTAACGGCGCACACGGAGCGGGCGGCAGTGGGCGGGGGGTAACGTGACGTAATCGGCAGCAGTAGGTGAACAGATTTTCCAAAACTAGCTGTGAAAACCTCGACAGGAAGCTCGTCTCCCACCTAAAAACAGCTACTGGAGGCTTTTCTACACACACGAAGCATCAGCTGAGCTCCAGAGTTTAATATTCTGAGTTTAAAGTGTGTTTTTAAGGACAGATACGCACACCTCCATGTGGCAGACACACATATACACAAAGGATAAACTAGTGTCAGTCCCACTTTTTAGATTATACTCTTTTAATCTTGTGTTTCTTTTAAAGATCATCATCAGCATTCAGCAGGAACCACTGATGTTAATGTCAGTTTATCTGTGACAGTCGGCCTCTTCCTTTGACTCACTGATAGATCCCACAGAGAAAACAGAATGATGAAGCAGGATTACGTCGCTCTGACTGCGTTTCTCAGTTACCAAAGTGAAATAACTGTTTGCATATTAGTCACACAAGCAGCGACAGACTAGCAGTCTAGTTGGTAGGAAACAGTGCAGTGAGCAACACGAGAGGCAGCGTCAAGGCGACGAGTTGGTTTCAATGTGCAGCAACGAATCTTCTTAACTGTTGGTCAAAACTTGCTTTTCAGTGTTTATTATCTGCAAATAAACACAACTGCAGGTCCTGGTTATATAAGACGACCTGATGAGGGTCAAGACCCCGTCATTCCTCACCTCTCATTCTTCTCCCTAGAGACCAGACGAGACTTCTCCAGGAGGTACTTCTCCACCACTGCCCTGCAAGATGGAGAAAAACACAGTGAGGGGGGAAGGATGAGAAAAAGCAGAAGGAGGAGGATGAATCATCTGATCTAAAAAAGGTCACTCGGCTGTGTCTGTGTCTCCCAGGTCACTTGTGAAAGTGGGCTGCTAATAAAGACTGCGGGGAGGAGCAGGGGAAGTGAGGGCAGATGGTCAGAACAATCAAAGAGGGAACAAAGCTCTCAGATATGGTTGGACGTGTGTCATCACACAGCAACACGCCGGCCGCAGACAGCTTAGGATTCATGTATTTGACTGAATAGGAGACGGAGGGCAGTGAAAAAGCAGGCTGTGTTTTCACTGCAGTCGACAGATACGCAGCTTTATTTACCTGCTGCATCAGGCCAAGGCCATAAAGTTTGCCAAATCAGATTTTATAAGTCAAAGTTGGTTTTTCAGTAGCCAAGCAAAAACAGCACTGACGCCAGTCCTGACACTAAGAATAGAGCTGTGCTGTGAGAAACCGGCTTGCAGCTTCGACTAGAGACAGACAACGTAAAGTTCAAACGCTAGCTTACGTGCTCTGTGACGTCGGGGTGTAATCAGTTGTGCCCATCATGACCACAAAAACACCCACAAAATGCTGTTTATCATTATTATTGTAACAAACAAGATCGTCTGACGGGAATCCTGATCACGCTGCCCACAGATACTGAGGTAAGTTGCACTTGAACCTGTTAGAGGCTTCTGCAAACGTCTGAATGTGCACAGGCATGCAGGGGTGTCCAAGCAATACAACAGATGGTGCATCAATAACAATCCCTACTCATTAGCTGATCTGAGAACAGCTGATGTTTGCTGAACGTGAGCTGAAGAAGGTTGAGAGACGGAGACCATAAAAACATGCAGACTGTCGGTCAGCTCAGAGAGCCGAGGCGAGCAGCAGCTTCCTCTTTGCTGATCCACTCCACTGGAGACGGAGAGACACACAGCCTTTGTCAAGTCTACAGAGCAGAGCTGTGGTGGCCTCCTGAGTCCTTAACCGCCTAGAAGAGTCTACACTAGAAAGAATAATGGTGGTGAAATATGGTGGGCGGTGTGCTTTGAGTAGATATGATATGTTCTGCAAGATAACGATCTTTGGTGGGAATCACAGAAAAGCCTCAGCCTGCTAAAATCGACTCCTCGGATTGGATTACAGAGCTGAGGCTGAGCAACGAGAGCTGGTGCTATCAGGCTGGGGATACCCACCTAGTGTGGAGCTGAACATCTGTCAGCACAGGCATCAACGTGTTTATTCACCGCCTATTTTTAGGACCAGAGAATTAATCACTGTGTCAGTCATTAGTCTGAACACTGTACTAAATGTTCGCTGCAGTTAAACAGGGCTCTAGAGTGCGACCAAATTTTTCAGTGGTGCGACTAAAAAAAAATATTTGGTTGCACCTGTGCGACCAACTGTTCAGGTAGCAAAAAAAAAAAAAATAAAATAAAATCTGCAACCTTCCCTGTGGTCAACAACAGACACACATTGTGCCCCTATCGTGGACTAAACCAATCAGAGATAGTAAGGGGCGGGACCTCTCTGATTGGCCGTGGTCCAGTTGAAAGTG
>NW_005187584.1:1020727-1021960 GCF_000239375.1 Pundamilia nyererei
CTCTGACCACGCCGCTCTCCAGATAATTAACCTGGATGAATTTGCCAAAGCGGCTGGAGTTGTTGTTGTGGGCTGTCTTGGCGTTCCCAAAGGCCTGGAAGAGAGAAGAGGATTAAAGTCAACTACACAGAGCGCATCGATCTAACCAATCAACAATTTAGCCCAATGTTCTGGTCAAATAATGAGAAAAAAATGAATTTAAGTGGTTAAAACTGCAGTCGGGCTTGTGTACAGGAGAAGACATCAGAACACACAGCACTACCAAAGTCATTTAAACCTCTGCAGCTTTTCTTTAAACTGTTAACCTTCAAGCCATCAGTGGAATCAGGACCTTTGCTGAAGTCACAACAACCCTCCTCCGTAACTACAAAGAGGCTGCACAGTCCTGGGTTAAACCTTGTTTTGAAGCTGAAACCGTAGAAGCGGGTGGGAGTGAGTGGGGTAAGCATCTGCAACTCATCTGAATTTGCCCTTTTCTTACTCTCATTGAATCGCTCTTTGCACCTCCTCGGGGTCAATGTGTGTGAGAAAGCTTAGGTCAGTAATGATAAATGAGGCTGGGGCAGACCCTCTGTACGGCCGTGTCACACCAACGTTTCTCTCCAGGTCTCTCCAGGCCAGCCAGAGGCGCAACGACCCCAGGCTCACCCAGCCTCTCTGAGGCGCCTTGTTTATTGCACAGATACGTTACGAGAATAGCACGTTTTCCCCCTCTTCATGATGAGACGTTCACATGGTCACACACAAACACAAAACAAGGCCACCACAGGGGAAGTTGACTCAATGCATGTTAAATAGGAAGTACATTCTGTTTTGTAAGGCGGTCGCAGGGTGAATTTGATACACTGGTGTCGGGGAAGATTGGAAAAAAGACTGCAAGTGCGCACACACACACACACACGCGCGCGCGCACACACACGCGCGCACACACACACACGCGCGCGCGCGCGCGCACACACACACACGTGCGTGCACACACACACGACTGAGATTCCTTAGGATGAACTGTTGACCCATTTTCTTTTCTCCTGCATATTTACACCCCTTGTGCTTCAGCTCTGTCCGTGCACGCTCATCTGCTCTTTTTTGTTCTTTATGCAAGAACAACTTTGATCAATTTTTATGTTTTAGTGCAAAAAAAGAACTCAAAATGTGATTTTAATATTGCCTTGAAGGAAGTGAGGGAAGAGTTGTTACTTGTTGATGGATGATGAAAGATGCTCACATGAGGTG
>NW_005187584.1:1022144-1035792 GCF_000239375.1 Pundamilia nyererei
GCTCTGAACTTGCTCAGACGGGGCCTCCACTCACGAAGGTTTTTCCCCTTTTTTTCTGCACACAATTTATCCAAGCTGTCTGCTTGTTCAGATCAACCATGCAAATGTTTTTACTCTGTTTGCTTAAATGGTTTTCTTTCCATTTCTTCTATTCCCTATATGAAGGTCAGTAAATGTGTTCGGTGTCCAGCACCAAACCCTGAGAAATCTGTGCAGGACCCAGGCTGCTGCACGGAGGGAATTCTAAACATGTCGCAGCATCATTCGTATTCAAACATGCCCTTCATCAGCTCGTCTGATTGGTTTGAAGCGCAGCAGGTATGAGGAAATACAGCAGCCGTTTCGCTGCACGTTGTCTATGGAAAGACGAGGCCTAATAGGAACTCGTACGCAATATGGTTTGCCCTCAACAAGTTCATAAAAGAAGCAGAAAAAGAACGAGGCGGAAAAAAGGCACAACTAGGTGAAAGGGACCGTGGCAATCTACAGCGAGTGCACGCGCTGCATACAGAGAGCTTTCAGCCCACTTCTGTGTGTTTAGTCATTTATTTTAAATGAACCCACAGACAACATCCAAAGTATGAACTCCAAATGTGAATAGACGAAGCAGACAGACATTTAGATAAGCATTCAGAGTGGTTGTGATGTGTTTTTGTCCTTTCTCACATTCAAGCTTTAATATTGGTGAAACGATCCACCTGATATGAACCGTTTAAAAACATGTGGTTTCGACAGGCTGCGAAATCTGCTGTCAGTGACTGGACATCAAATATCTTTGGGACTTATCCTATGTTAGCTTCAGCAGAGCCAGACAGGTACCTTTAAAGGTTAATCAGCTCCATAAGGAATGGAATTTTAAAACAGTCCCTCAAAAATGAAAAACATTTTATGCAATTCCCAGAAGATTTCTCACCTGGAATTATGTTTTCATATGAATTTGTGACGTCAGTTTCTGTTAGCACTGATGAACTGACCGAGCGGTGAGACTTCGGCGCCATCACAGGTTTTTCAGTGATACTGAGTAGCTAATAAAAACAGCAAATCTGAAAGTATTGTGGAGATGTGAGAAACCTGAAAGCGATCTATGGGGAAACATACGCAGAGACCGTGTCATCACACAGCGCACATTTCTCACTGATTTCGACCTGCAGAGAGCCGGTTTCACTGGTATCCAACTCCCCGTACATTCCCACTTTATCAGAGCCAGACCTACCAGTCTGAAGACTCACATCCCTATTTAGACAAGCTCGTCCCTCCCACACACACACACACACACACACACACACACCCTTACAAAGAACACTGGGGGAGTGTCTTTCACTGTGCAGTTTATGAGCAGTTTGTCTCAACAAGCAAGTGTGACATGATATAATTTAAACACAGCTTAAACATGAGATGTAGTGAAAGCCTGCATAAACATGAAGAAACCAAAAGAAAAGAAAACCCAGCGTGGAGGGAAAGTTTGATTTTGCACAAGATTGGATGTTTTGTGACTTTGCTGCCCTGAAAGTTGTTGTATTTCCCCATTTTCTGCATAGTTTTAGCGTGCACACTGACGCCAAAGCGGAACGTTAAGACAATCAGTGAAGATGTGTCCCGGAGCATCGCTGCATCCTTTCAGGTTTTGCAGTTCAAAAGAGCTTCAGTTAAAGTTTCCACAGGCGCTGCCAAGGCCCTGACACTGACACCTCGCTACAGCAACTGCCAGTTCCCACATTCACAGCGGACAACGGCAGTCACTCATGCAGAAATGACTCAAAGTGCTAGGTGGACATGTTTACTCGTTTGGCAGCAGAAAGTTTAAACTAAAAACTATATCTGTCATGTTTTTGAAGCCTTAGACACACTCATCTATTACCGGTTACATTGGAAAACCAAGCAGCAGGGATCTATATCATCGCTGGCATAACGCTGAGGCGAGGCCGATCGGTGCTTAGAGACAAAATAATCGCTTTGTTGTTGACATGAATGTGAGAAATGCTTTGGAGAGATCACATGATGTTGGCAGCGATTGAATCCAACCACATCTCTGCACAGTTCTTGTTCTAAGCTTGGCTTCAGGCTGCCAATATATCCCACTGACTACGCTTAAACCCTTCGAGCTCGTCTGAACCGCCAACAACGAACGGATTCTTTCAAGCATCACAACGCCGTCGACGTCAGAAACAAATACTTCCATCTCCTGTAATCTTTCTAGACAAAACAAACACAATGATGCCGGTTTGGACAGAGAAAAGTTGTAGAAGTAATTTTTGGGGAGTTTTCTAATTAGATTTATTGATTATTACAACAATCACACACAGAAATGGCAACTTATGCTTTTAAAAAGTAGGGCAATTATCACCTGGCAGCTACACAGCACTAAATCAATTCCTGGATGCATGGTGGTAATAAAGCGGTGGTGGTAGTCGTGGTCGAGGGGAAAAAGTAATTGCTTCAGTATGCAAAGGCTGATTGTAACAAATTCTCCCTATTATTAGCAAAGCCTGGAAAGCAAATCAGAAACTGACAGAAACCAACTTAAAAGCTAAATGATGGAGTTTTGCTCTGGTGTAAAAAGTCGTTTTTAACTCTAAACCATCTGCGCCCAACTTAAGTTTCACAATAAACTGCACAATTGTCTTTATTTTAGGAACAGGATCTAAAAATACTGGCACCTCCGCAGAAGCACAGGCCTACTGAATCTGCAAGAAGGAACAGCTACCACGAGAGGAACCAACCGGCGGGGTCACGAGGAGTCATTCTGCACAATCCATGAAGGAGGAAACGGGCACACACGACTTTTTCTCCGATTCTCATTTAGTGCAAGAATGTCAGCAATTCTGATCTTTGTGAAGTGTGTTTAGTCTGAACTAGGGTTAAGTGACGAGCGCAGCCGCCGAGTCGGTCGTGGAAACGGCAACAAGCGGTGATGACGAAGGAGGCGCAGAGTTAAAGGATGCATCAGCGGGAACATCGTTTCAGTCTGCTGCGCGGGAGCATTTTGTGCTCTCCAAAGATGACGGAGGATAAACTGAGCGCGCTACCACTGTGCAACACGTGGGGCTCATGCTATCGGCGGCACGGCACCTACGGAGACATCACCACGGTGCGTTTACTGGCAGCGCAAGGAAGACAGCCGGGTAGGAAAGAACAACGTCTACTCCCTGCAGCTTTTAAACAGTCAGGGCTAAAAGCTACAACAAAAGCAGGAGTGTGGGAGGTTTCACAGCTGAGGATGCAGCCTAAAGCTGCTGCAAAGCATTCAGGATTTCAGGGTATCAATGAAGTAACAATATCCCCTCCAGATGACGCTTCAGACACAATGAGGAATCTTTACCACACCACGTGGAGCTCTTACTAAAGCAACCTCTGACCCTAACCTGCAGAACCACTGAAAGTTTTCTGTTTACATCGCAGCGGAGATGGACCGTGTCACTCTGCAGGCTCGGCCACACACGTTAGCGTCTCGCTGACGCGCCGACAAACGGTGACGGAATGGAAATGAAGGGCAAAAGCACATCCCTGTTATTACAGACGAAACAACAACACAACAAATGCAATCAATGCAGCAGCTGAACTGGGGCGTCAGATTGTGTGTCTCAGTAAAACAGGCTCCTGTTTGTCCACAGCAGCCAGCCGTGCCCTGAAAACCGAGCAGGAGAAGCTGGAATGGCCTGTTCACAAGCACGTGACAGGCTGGAGCACTATGTAGAACAGCAGGAGAGTCTCATGCACAGAAACTATGTCAAGGATACTGGAGAACCTAATTAAGGTTCTCAAACCTCTGAAGGGTACAATGACTGATGAGCACAGAAACCTATCAGCCCTTTGCAGAAGGTTATATTGAAATCCATGACAGCTCCACCATCACAGAGCTACAGTCCTGGACGGCAGACGCAAAGATCTGCACAGAGCCGGATCCTGGATCCAGGATCTAAGTTAAAGCGCTTTTAGGGTTCACAGACTTCAGAACTATTTCCCCTTTTATTTAATGAGACAATCTAAACCCACAGCAGTTCATTCTGATAATCACGGCCGATATGCCACAGTCAGTCCAGTCTGTGTGATGACCTTGCACAGAAGGTATCAAGCCTGCTGTCATAACTGATAACGCATCTGCAGCTTCTGAAGGAAGGCCTTTGGTCCAGAGCCTCGGCGCCGAGTTCAAGAGGAACCTCCCACTGCAGCCATCAGATTTCTGACATGCCTTATTTTTTCAGGCTGAATAATTTTTGATGATCATCTTTGATGGTCATAAAACTTTTTCCAGTGTTGCACTCTGCAGAAAAAAATGTTGCTAAAGCCAGAGTGCTGCTCCCACCTCAGAGGCTTTTTGGGTCCATCTAAAACAATAGATGTGAGTCGGCAAGGCTGATTCATCGGACTGAAAGGTAACATTAAGCAGGACATGAAGTGAAAAGGTTCAAGAGGTATGTTAAAGTTTTCATGCACCAGTTTTGCTCCTCTTGTGGTTTGGTGTTTTACCAGATTGGAGTCATTTTAAGCCACTCCACCCATGTCTAGATGGGGACCACATCAAACCCCAGCCTGTGGTGTGGTCACAACACACGAATAGACCCTGAAGTGGCACAGCTGACATGTACTGCTACATGTCAGCTGTGTGCGGACTGCAGGGCGAAGCATGTTCTGCTTTTCAGCAAGATGCTGAACGGTATGATTACAGGAGGCCTCTGCATACGTGTGCGTTTATAGGACGGCTGACTCATGGGCTGGCACTGTGACTTAATCACAGTAATGCCAGCTTTCCCCAGACTCACACACAATGCCACCCAGCCTGAATAACTACTCATAAGCAAGAGATAAACAATGGATCAGCAGATGCTATGGCCTCCTCTGCACTTCCTGAACTACAATACAATACTCTGGCCTGCCCACACCCCTCAAGACTCTGAGCTAACAGTAGACAGAGTTACCGCTGCTACTTCCCATGTCGTAGCGACTTCCTGTTTGGTGCTTCGGGATAA
Organism: Pundamilia nyererei; assembly: GCF_000239375.1. Classification (NCBI taxonomy): domain Eukaryota; kingdom Metazoa; phylum Chordata; class Actinopteri; order Cichliformes; family Cichlidae; genus Pundamilia; species Pundamilia nyererei. The sequence continues at coordinate 1,027,112 of NW_005187584.1, forward strand.
CAGGAACTTCCTGTCTGAAAGAGTGAGCGTGGCAGGAGGAGGCTTAGGATCTGAAAAAGGCATATGTGCTTGAGTAAGATGTTAAGCTTCCAGCACAGAGCTTTATATTACATAACCAACAGGCCACCTATATTCACGCCTTTATTTAAACTGTTCAACATTTCTCAACTAATTTCTTTGAATATGTGTCACATTTTAAAACGACCACATTTAGAAGAGAGAGCGACAGGTGAAACGTTCAGCTGGTACTTTCACTAAAAATAAATAAAAAAACTAGAATTCCACTCGAACGCCGATCTGTGCCCTTCTTAGACGGGCTGATTGTGCGATTAATCGCACAACGACCCACATTACTCATCACATAATTGCATCAAAAGACACCGAGGCCACAAAAAGACAGCTATTTGCCATAACTGCCAGTTGTTGTCCACACCGTACGGTCCAGCACATATTCCACGATAATAACTGTATGATTATTAGTGTGATGACAGAGCGGTGCAGCATTGTGCGTCTGTAGGAATTCACTCACTTTCAGAGGCAGCTTCAATTAGAAGAACTGAAGTTCTGCAGGTTTCATTATCCATTGTGTGTTACAGCAGGCACACATCCTGTTGCTACTTACAGTGCTGAACATATTCATTAGACCACCTGTCATAAAAACACATTTTTCTGTTTAGGAATGCAAGTAAATAACTGATTTGGTATCTAAAAATAACAATGTGCTTTACTATTTTTCTATAAATTCACAGATGGCAAAAATTCTATTTTAGCATTAAAAATTAGGATCTTGCACTCACTAGTGGACTGACCATTAGAGAAACAACATTTATGACATAACTAAGGAATAATGGAGTCTCTCATATCAGGAGCTTTCATCTGCATGAGAAAACAAACTGTTTGCACAGCGTTGCCTGGCTTTCTCTGCATCCGTCTGCGGGACCACGATTGACTCAATCATGCTTTTATCCTGAGCAAGCTGCTTAACTGCTAATATGCTTGTGTTGTTGAAATGAAAAGTATTCAGCAAAGTGTTGCAATGGACTAGAAACTGTTTGTATTATCACTTTTTTTTAAATAACTGAGAGACTTTAATTCTCTTTCCAGCATGCATGACTCTGCACCAGAATATAATCAAAATATTTTGTCTGTTCTAAAGTTTAAAGCTGCATATTTCACCCTCTCAGGAGTATAAGATCATTCTTAACCACAGCTTTCAAACACACAGTTCTCCTATATGAAAGCCAGCTTGCTTAAACAGAGCCAGGCCCTACTGGCAGAAAAAGAAAAAGATGGCTTTAAAGTCTGGCAAAAGAAAACAAAGAAGCCAAAAGAACCACGTAAGAGAGGCTCAACCAGACGAACCGGTTCACGAGTGGAAGCACAGCTTTATTGCTTTTCTGCAGCTTGAAGCTTTTATTTGTTCCATTATTTTCAGGACAGAGGCTGAAAAATTAAAGAACAGAGCAGCATATAGAAAAAGGGGGGCGCTAAGTAGGACAGGAGCTTTGCAGATGGTTTCAGGTTGTGGCCATTCATTCTGCCAGCAACAGCACGCAGCCAGCACCACACATGATGATCTCACCTCGTCAAAATGTGGGCCGGACCTTTAGGCCTCCCCTATAGCTCGATGACACACATGTGTTCAGATACACAGTCACACACTTTCCACTGCTGTAACCTGACCAGCCTCCAAAAAAGGAACCAAATTAAATCCTTTTGTAAAAATTCCTCCATTTGGGCAAAAACACTAAAAATAGTATAGAACCCTCTAACGACGTCGACAGAGCCGTGAGCGCTACGAACCTTAAAACGACCAGAACTTCTACACTCATTACTTAGGAGGTTCATCCAGCTCAAACACAACCTGACTAAAGTAAAAGAGATGATGAATAATCACTCAGGCTGAAAGGGTGAGTGACCAGTCAGATTACTGAGGCCAGATTCTTCTTGTAAAACAATAAAGAGGAGGAACTATTACGCTATGACAGTTTAGTTATTAAGAATTCTTGGATGAACGGTCGTCTTTGGGTCGCCTTCTTTGTCAAACATCACCTTATTGATTTACTTCTGTGCTTTGTGTCATTATGTTGGTGACTCACCCAAACACTAAGCTTCTGGGTTTGGACTGCTGCTCTGACAATCTGTAAATGTTTGGATTAGAGCTGGGCGATAGAACGATAACGATATGTATTGCGAAATAACTTTTTCTCGATAGAAAAATGTAACTATTGCGATAGGCCTCATCGCTCTTGTCCTCTTAAAAAGAAGAACGGCCAATCCAAATTAAGTAGCGCAGAGCCGAACCAATCACAGCCGCAGCGTCACTTCACGTGACTTGTTACGTACAGGACAAGTGCCAAGCCGCACATGTGTATTTGTTTGGGAAGCAGCCAGCCGCCGTGGCGTCCGGGTAATGGAGGAAATGATTGTGCCGACTAGAGAAAAATCAACCGAGAGCGTGACCGAAGGTTACCGAAGAGAAAACAGATGATGGTTCCAACGCCGGAGAGATTGTCGAACGGAAGAGCCATAGAAGTCCCGTAGTGTGAAGGTATTTCGGCTATTTCAAGTCTGACAAACACAGAGCAGCTGCACTGTAAATGTGCCGAAAGCAAGTCTGGAAATACAATAAAGCGGTGCAGCTCAGTCTCTGACTGGAAGCGCTGATTCGTCATTCGGCTTTTGTCAGACTAACGTAACTGTTACAACTGTTTGAAAAGCTCAGCTATACAACAAGGACAGATCGAGAATTTCCTTTTAGTTCTCAGTTTATTTGATATTGACAAAAGTTAGTCAGTTTTGTCTGTTCTTCTGTAAAACAAACTAAGATTTATTTTTAGAATTAATATTTTGTTTCTAAGTGGAATTGACAGTTTAGTCTGTTTCGTTTGTTCTATTTTGAAACTTAAACGCTTTAGCGGCTGCCTTTTGTGTAGTTTGCAATATTTGCCTTTATTTATCTGAAAAAGTCTCATGTTCCTTAAGTACATCTACCCTGTTGAACTTATTATGGGAAATAAATATTTAAATAAAAACAAGCTGCTGATTATTTCACATTTTACTTGTGAGCAACGGCACATTTAAATCTTACAAATATAGTTATTTGGCTGATATCGTGATAGATATCGTTATCGCCTGAAATGGAAAAAAAAAATAAAAATAACATATCGCGATATGAAAAAAATCTTATATCGCCCAGCTCTAGTTTGGATGCAATTTTTAATACTTATTCCTTGAAAGACGGCGAGACATCAAGTCTGTAGAAGGAGAGCCCGAGTAGCCAAACCACGATGCTGCCTCCGCCGTGCTTCACAGCTGGGTGAGATCCTCCAAACATCTTTGTACATTTTTGCCACAAGTTCGACTTTTGTCTCATCTGTCCAAAGAGAATTGTGATGCGGGACAGCCAGGTGGCCGTTTGTGCCACGGTGGTTTCCTTTGTGGTCTCCTAACACCAGTGTTTTTTCCATACTGGCCAGACCAACAAGTATTTCAGCAAGCTGCAGATATTTTTATTCATGAGGTTTTTCATGTTTAAAGAACACCTTCTTACAAATTAACTGTATTTTCTACAGAAAAGTTTCAGCTATCGTTGTAACACTTTTTCTAAGACCCTTCCTAAGTTGTTGCGCCAGCAGACCTCACACATTCAACCTCATGTCCTTAATTGGAACAAACAACTACAAGAAGCTTTTAGAGAAGTCGTTAGCACAGAGATCAACTCAACAATTCAGCCTGGACTGCATGTTCGCCATGTGCCTGGTACGCCTGCAACCTATAGACGCGCACATTAAGGTAACAGGTGATCTGAAACTGGCCGCCTTCCTCTATTAGCCTCATATCCTGCCACCTGCCCTGAATTTGATAAGCAGGAGAAAAATGGATGCATGGCATTTGGCCCATATTTAATAAGTAAATACTGCAGAAATCCAAAGGGTTCCCATTACATTTGTGTGGTATTGGTATACAGGGAACGTTTGATTTCTGAGTAAAGAACATTTGCTTCATGTCAGCCGTCTCAGCCGTTTTCACATGAAGGGTCTTTCAGCAGGCTAACGCTAAGGAGAAAACCTTAAAAACACTAAAGTTTCCACGTCCCTAAGTAAAACCCATCTTTAGCTGCTGTAATGATGCCAAGAGGAAATGCACAGCTGCTCAATATCCCAGGCGATTGCGTGACCGGTCCCAGATGCAACCCAACCCGATTGCCATTTCCTCCGCTGACCAGGCCAGTAAAGGCCAAACTCGTCTCCCTGTCTGGCCCTGCAACCACAGCTCTGGACTGACATAGCACACACGCATTGCATTCTGGGAGCAAACGGCAGAGAGGCACTGTGTTTGCCAGAGGGACCAGAACTCTGCTGATTGAAGGGGAAAAGCCTCTGCTGCCTCCTCCCCTTCTTCCCTCAACCTGCCATCCAGAACCAAAGACTCTGACAGAGTGACACACATCAAGGGACCCAGGCTGCGCTCATTCAAATGCATCTGAATAAAGCAGCAGCAGTTCTGTGAGGAAGAGCTCGAATACTGAGTCAGGGGTGGCGTCAGAGATGGGACAGATGATAGATGAACACACGGAGTTACTGCAAGTTATGGCAAACCCTCTTTTCTTGCCATTCAGCCAACAGCTTGTGGCCAGTTCTTGTTAAACTTCTTTTTTTACTTAGTTCTGTTTCCAAGCAGTGCGTGCTCTACAGATTTACTTTCAGAGATCGGGGTGGGGGGTTCGCTTCTCTGCACCATTTTGTGCTCTGAATAAACCACATTCCACATGCGGCTGTTCTGACTAGAGGTTTATTTTTAGCCCCACTTCTGCAACATTAAAACTGAAAAATATGTAGAGATTTACTTCCAAATCAGGACCGAGAGTAATCGCTTCCCCACTCTGACGAAGGCTATCAAACTAAAAACAAGTAGTGGGATTTCTGCTTTTTGTCTACTTGGCATTTAGGTGAATGTGCAGCAGGGCTTTCCAGCCTGAAATCTCATTGCAGCCGCAGACAGAAGCTTTTTATCTGTCATCATCTGCACACAGCATCATGGTGAATTCAGTCGATGCTGCAGGGCTAACACACTGTGGAAAATATTCAAAGCTGACTTAATCTACAAAATACAATGTAAGACAACACTCACTGCTTATAAGAGAGTACAAAGAGACGATGATGTGAATGCTGAAAATGACTTGACAATAATAATGCTGCTCGAGGTCTGACCAGAGGTAAATTCTTCCATATGTGAAAGTGGAGGAGACCCCGTTTCTCATTACGCCGATGAAAAATAAACAAAACCAAGTCGACTCTGTTCTTTGCCACGTAGCTCCGAGTTTCAGCTCGAGCAGAGGCAACAGCTGCACGTTATGCTGCAGCGCTTTGTTAAAACAATGCAAAAGTAGGCAGCTGTTAGCGTTTACCTACATATTTGCACGATTTATGTTTTTTATGTTGTTTTTTAAACTGTGATAGCAGCCTGACGGACAGAAGACTTCGTGTAATGAGCTCAAAAGTGGACATTTGAATATGTGCATGGATGTCGTGCAGTTCATCTGATTAGCACCGCCCTTTCCTGTCCTGAGACGCGCTGTTCAAAGACCCGGCCACGCCTCTGTGCTGTTTTTATACTATGGAAAATTCTTTTTTTTAATCATTCGTAATTACCCACCAGCGACTTACGCCAAGTGCTACGTTTCACTTTGTTTATCGTTTTGGTTCAGTCTCAGCTGTCAGCGGTTGTAGAGCGAGTCAGTACAAGTATCCAGTTTCTCACAGCAGAAAGCAGGAACACGTACGGTCCCCTGACCGAAACTTTGACAAAAGTCCGTTTGGTCAAAGTTTAGCTCCAAATTAAACGGGCACATATTTCTCCTGTCAAAGACAGAAGTCAGAGAAAAGCTGCGTTTTACCTTCAGCTACGTAAACCAGCACTGCAAATGTAATCAAAATCATCTGTGCGCTCAAAAGCAGATAGGAAACCAATACAAAGCCTTTTATCTTGCCTGGCTTCCCACAGCATTTTCAAAGGCAATGAAGCAACATGATGGTGTTAATAAAGCAACTTCCCTTTTTTTCATTTCTTCTTTCTTTACCTGCTTCTTTCTTTATGCCACAGACATTTACACTGTACAAAAACAGGCTCTGTCATGTTAGCCCACGCAGCAGCCTGAAAATAGATTTCCTCAGTTCGACATGAGCTCAGATGTTTTCGCCATTCATAACTACAGACATATAAACCTGTGAAATATCTCCAAATGTAGCTCGCTGCAGTTTTTTCATCTCGTGTCTGTGCTTTTGTACGTCTAAGCAAAATCATGAGTCACTTCTGAGGAAGTGCTCTCACCACTCGATGTGACCTAATCAAGAGAGCAACTGACTGAAACCAGTGCAGTAAATAAGTATGGCACTCTGAGGAGCGACGCCCATGTGGAGGCACCTTAAACCTGCAGTGGTTCTAAGGAAGTGGAAGTGAGATCGTGTAGAAGTCTATGGGAAAACTTATGTGACCTATTACTTCGGTAAACACTTTCCTAACGAGTTTATAGTCTCGATTACTAATTTCAGGTCTTCTTCAATACAAACTGATGCTCATTTTGTAAATTATGGTCCAATATAGATTAAAAAATGACAAAGAAGCGTATGCCTAATGATGTGGCAACCTTTTTTCTGCACCCGTGGGTCTATGTAAACATTTTTAATATACTTTCTTTAGTCCCTGCAGCTGGATCAGCTAAGGTTTAAGGCATGGCAAGGCTAGGCTAATTCAAATTAGCTGAGCTACAGTTCAATTAAATTGTCCACTGGAGTAGAGACAGACCAAGCCATCACACATATCATCTTACCTCCAGAACTGGTCCAGCACCCAGGATGGTCCTCTCCACCCCGCTGGCGTAGCCCTTCTGGCTGAGAGCAGTCAGACAGTGGATCAGGAAGTTGGTACTTTGGGTCTTGCCTGAGCCACTCTCCCCAGAGATGACAATGCATTGGTTGACCTTCTTCCTGAGCATAGCATAGTAGGCCACATCTGCGATAGCAAAAATATGAGGCTCCAGTTTGCCCAGCTGGTGGTTCTCGTACATCTTGACGTACTTAGGGTTGTAGATGGGCAGGAACTTAAAGGGGTTGATGGCGATGAGGATGCTCCCTGCATAGGTATAGATCTTTTTCTTGTGAAACCGTGTGCGCAAGTTGTTTAATATGCTGTCCTCATTGAGGACGGGGAGGTTGCAGAGGTCTGCAAAATCATCCTGGGGAGGGGGAAGGAAGCCCCTGGCAGCGAGCCGCTGTGCCTCCTGTTCCTTGGACAACATCGGGAGGTGGACATAACGGATTGAGCCATCACAATTCCTCTCCTGGATTAAATTATAAAGACAAAAACAGCACGTATTAGCCGTCAAACTGACACACTGAGTTCTTGAGACTGTTAAAAATATTCCGGGCTGTTTGCATTCCTTCAAACCGGCCAAAATCATCAAGGCCAGGGCCAAACAGCACTCGTCTCACACATGCTGCTGTTACATGTGCTGGAAAAATGATTTTCTCGCCTTTTCTGTTACATTTTCCAGAAATAGTCTGCAAACTAGTATGTAGGGTTTAACAACTTGCTGTTTTTTCTCACTAAAGGAGAAACAGAGAGTAGAAGCACGTTGACTGAGCTGACTGTAACGTGTCGTGTGCTGTCAACTCTACCTGTAGTAAGAAGTAAAAGCCAAGGCTCTGAGGGTGTTGCTCCTGTGCTTTTCGAGGCCACAGCAGGAACCTCTGTACCGGCAGGTCTCCGGCCTCCAGCACCCACTCTTCCCCACCACATTCCTTCACCTCTGCCAGCACGTACAGGCGTCTGGGGTCCAGCCCCAGTGCCGTAGCGGCGTCCGAGATCACCGAAGCAGCCGTTGCATCCTTCTGCACTCTGATAGAAGCAGGGCAGATTAAAAAAAGTATTATAAATAAGTTGTGCAATAAGTTTGTGCGCATAAAAATAAATGAAGCAACGACAAACTAACTAAACCGTTGATGCTGATGTTTATTTTCCAGGTGAGATACTCACTTGAGGTTGCAGCAGGTGGATGGGTAAGCAGCCAACCTCGGATAGATCTGGAGCGTGTATGAGCGGCCATCCTGATCGACAGGGTTAACTTGCCCGCCTCCCCCGCCTCCCCCACCTGCAGTCGTTGCCATGTTGGCAGCGCCATCTCTGACACTCATTCTGAGCCAGGGGGTGTGGCCTCAGCATGCCGCACACACCGCTTCTCTCTCACTACGCAGCACCTGAAGAAGACAGATTACAGATAAACATTGGTGTCAAGCCTAAAGAAGACAGTGCTGAGTTCCCCACAGAATAAGACTACACTTGTGCAGCTGAGGCATGTTCCAGTGCAAGGATGAAAGGAGTGACACTATCTTTGCAGACATTAACAGGTGATGGTGCATGTGTCCAACCCAATCATATGGTCACAACTGCACGCATCCATTTGCCTCAATCTGAGTGTGGCAGGCAAATATCTTCAGTTTGCCTCCTGCACACCTTCACACAGGAGTCAAAGTATTTCCAGTATAGTCACTAAGTATGTGAAAGAGGCCACCTCCTCCCACACGTGACATTAGGGCTGCCACAAACGATTATTCTGATAGTCGACTAGTCACCGATTATTTTTGCGATTAGTCGACTAATCAGATCATCATCCATTGGAC
>NW_005187584.1:1036602-1055674 GCF_000239375.1 Pundamilia nyererei
CGTCGACTATTAAATCAGTCGTCGATGATTTTGATAGTCGACGTAATCGTGACTAGTCGACTAATCGTGGCAGCCTTACGTGACATGTTAAAATAAAAACTCTTCTCACATTGTCCAGAGCTTATTTATGAAAATGACTTTTTGAATTCCAATATAAATCGTTTTAGCGTTTCACAGGTCTAAACAATGAATCAAGCACAAAGTGAAATAGTTTCTCTTCAGTATCAGATTTCATCTGTGGAATTTCACCCACAGAATTTCACTCCAAGTATCCTGCTGATTAACCTAGCAGACAGCTCTATACAAGTAAATGTAAGAGTTTGGTAGGTCAATATATGTTGATTTAAATACATTTGACTGAAAAAAAAAAAAGCCCTTCCATGTTTGCTGTCTTTAAAAACAGCTCAGTCATCTAAGTAGGTCAGACACATCCATTTCAACGAGAGAGAAAACGACGCGTTTGTCAAGCATCAGATGCATATTATTGTCACATCACTTACGTCACACGGTCTTGCTAGGGAAACCATAAGCTGCAGCTGCAGATGCTGCACAGGAATTCAACCCTTCCGCTTAGTGATAGCAACAAAGACACAAATGCTGAGAGCACTTAGGGCAAGCCACAACTGGGCTAATGACTGCACATGATTCAGTCTTAAAAAACAACTACAGTAATGTATGCTGCACCACTTGGTTCAGGTCTAATTAAGTTAAGCAACTCTGGACCACAACGACTCATCTCTATCTGCCAATGACTTGATTTTCACTGCTGACATGTTGCCAACACAAAACAGTCTTTGCACAACTTCCAGCAGATCACTGAGAGCTGTTCACTCCTTACTATGGACTTGACTGACTTCATCACCACGGGGAAGCTCCCAGACTCGCCCTCATGCTGTAAGGGACAAACGTCTTCATGACGAATCACATGATTGGCACAAGTGCAGTAACATTTACTGCAGTTAAACTGCAACACAGTCAGACACCGGCTCTTTCAAAGCATCGGCTAAACCGTTTAGATGTAATATTGCAGTTCAACAGCATCATCTCATCGTTCCAAAGATTTATTTAAAAAGAAAAGAAGAAACCACGCTCTCATTTCAGGTTACCAGTATATTAACCAGTGAAACCTGCCTATTTTTATCACAGCAGAAGATATGTGTATTTAGGCTGTAAGTATGGGAGGTAGGTTATTACCTGCATTAACATGTTTCAATCTAAAATCTATTTAAAAGCAACAGCTTTGCCCACACAGCAGACCCTGAGAGGAACTTTCTGCAACTTCTTGTTGCACCATGAAGTGATGATGATGATTTTAGTGCTCTGGCAGTTTAAGTCTTTTAATGGAAACTCTGTCTCCATCATGGGCTTTATCGCTATTTAAGTGACATAGTGTCCATGTGTGAGACTATATGAAGGGAGGCGTGACTGCAAACAGGAACAGGAGAAAAACAACATTATTACTCCTGCTGCTGGAGACAAACATCGCCGTGACCATCATAAAAAAAAAGATGGTGATGGTGATGGTGAATTCTCTCAGAAATAAAGTTTCTTTAAAGTTTGAGGGCATGAACGAGGTTTTCAGTCAGAGTTTTTATTGGTTCCTTGATGTCTTTTAAATAAACTTTGTATGGCTTTAAATCTGTGTGTGTGTTTAGCTGTATCTTGAAGTGAATTGTATGACATCAGCTGGGACATTATTTTAACCCCACCCCCAAGTTAAGCACTTCTGCAGTTGGTGGACCACACGTGCTGCCACCCGGGTTTTCTATTGGCGGTTCCCCTGTTAAAGTCAACAGCGCCCACGCCCCAACAGCATCGTTACAGACTCATGCAGAGCCTAACTGCATCCGAATCATTGTAAAGTGTCACTTCTTTGAATCTGTTTACTTTAGACTAAAACAACTCTGGAGATGTATGAGTATCTCAGGCTGGCACGATGACAGCTTTACATCACTGACTCAAAGTCTGGCTGTTATTGCAGATTCATTAGAAGTCACCTGGAGCAGAACTGAAGTAGTGCTGAGCACTGATTCACTGTAACATCCAGCTGGGTCACAGCCAAAGAATATAATCCAAGTTAATGCTGTCTATCACAAACGTAATGCAGAACAGTGATCTACAGGTCAGCTGAGTGTGAATCACAGAAGAAGCAGCTGGCTAAAGTTTGCTGGTGATGGATCACGTAGCGTGGCTGTGCATCAGTAATGCACGCTGCGCTCGCTGCGAGCCCCCTCTTGGGGAAACGTGAACCTGGCTTAAATCGCTGCAGGGTGAACAGCCGGCTTTGGTAAACCGATCCTGGCTCGAGTCCTGTAAGTACCAAGACGGATAGTTTATCATTTCTGTCATTGAAGCAGACGCAAAAAAAGGGAAAGTTTTCCTCACAGAAATCCCCAAATTAAGCACCGCTACAGAAAGGAGGCACTGACACATGAGGTTTCTCAATTATGAATGATTAATTTCCCCATCATAAAGTTTGTTTGCAATTAAACTCTTTGGTGAATGACAAAAATCGTGAATACAGAGTCAGTCTGCAGATAGTTGGCTAGCTCAGATAAGATGACATCGCATTTCATGTGCACAAAAATCCAGTTGTGCAACGGTAGCAAAGCCAATGTTCTGGCTTTTCCCTGACTCGTTAATTGCAGGAGTGTCTGCTGAAGAAAGAATAATTACACAACAATTAGCATCTCATGAAGAAATTCATGTTTTGGATTAACTAAGAAAGCAAAGCAAACCACACGAGGCTACCCAGCAACTGATGTGTTCTAACCAGTTAATCTGCAGCCTTCATTGGTCGTTTGCGTTTCCTGCAGTTTTCTTTTGCCTCTGTGATAAATGAGCATCATCTGTTCACTTTAAGTTTAACTGGAAAAAAAACATACAGCAGGGATTAACTCTATAACGCGTACAAAAGAAACTACATACCGTAATATAAAATGGAGAAATACAAAAATGCAACAACAAAGACATCTTCATGAAGCCAAGTCTGTAATTATCGAGGCCACAGTTGAGAATTAGAGGAAAAGGAGAGCAACTTCAGACTCATGAGCTTGTGGCCCTGCCAGGCTTGCTGACCACAGTCCCAAAAACATGCAAGCCTGTAAAATGCCAAGGCATGCAAAACTTTAGAGACCACAAAGGACAGCACAATCATTATCCTCCATCATGAGCGCCGTCTGGTTTGAATCTTTCAATAACTCCTGAGCGGCTCTCTCTACGCTAGCTTTAACAGAGAAAGCACACGGCTACAGTATCCGTATGCAAGGCACGAAGATTTGCAGCTCAATTTGTGCAGCAGTGCACAGAAGGAAAATCAAATATATCTTAAAATAAAAAAGGTAGTGACAGAAAAAAGAGAAGAAAAAAAATCTGGAGACACAGGCAGGAAAAAGTAAACGTCTACGAGTGGTCTCAGGGGACAATCAAAGGAGAAAGAGGCTTTGAGATAATAAAGCTTCCTCCCTGCAGAGGAGATCCTCGGTGACGATGCCACGCATTCCTCAGATAAGACTGTGGGGCGTCTGCTTTGCGTAGGCTTAGCCTGGCACTTCAGCTGCTTACGAGGGGCTGATAGAGAGGGGCTTTTTACCTGCTTACTGTGGGCAGCAGAACACAGTAATAACAAGCTCTGCTGCTAATTAAAATCAGACACCGCTCACCCCCACCTCTGCATTGTCCAGCCAAATACCAAATACATCTTCAAATACCTCGGAGTTCACGTCACGCAGGACCTGTCATGGTCCTGTCACATCAACATGAAAAAGGCCCGTCAGCATCTCTACCACCTCAGACGCTTGAGAGACTTCCAACTGCCCTCCAAGGTGCTCAGGAACTTTTACTCCTGCACCATAGAGAGCATCCTGACGGGAAATGTCTCAACCTGGTTCGGGAACAGCACCATGCAGGACAGACGAGCTCTACAGAGGGTTGTGCGGTCAGCTGAGCGCACCATCCGCTCCGAGCTCCCTGACCTGCACTCAATCTACAGCAGGCGGTGCTGGACCAAGGCCAGGAAGATGGTGAAGGACCTCAGCTATCCCAACAACAGACTGTTCTCTCTGCTGAGGTCAGGAAAGCGATTCCGCTCCCTGAAGACCAACACAGAGAGACTGAGGAGGAGCTTCTTCCCGCAGGCGATACGGTCTCTCAATCACACCCCCACACAGTCCTGACCCACACATATGGTTCTTACACACACACTGGACTTTCTGGACTTTGTTTACACTAGTGGCTGCTGCACAACTACACTGCGTGGTCATCTGATTGAATCCCTTTATCACTTAAGTCACTTAAATAAATCACTTTAAGCATATTTGCACTGCACAAGACACTTACACATGTGGACTGCACAACCCTGGACATTATATTTCTTCATTTCCATTTATTACTCGTACAGCTGCTGTTATTGTTCTATATTTCTTCATATATTCTTATATATTTCTATATTGTGTATTTTGTTGTACAGTTGTACGAGCAAAATGTGACTGAGCTGATTTGTTTGCATGCAAAAGCATGAGAAACCCAGGAGAAGTGACCCATTTTTTAGTGAAAAGAAGCCGGCAGACATTTAGGTGGAGGCTCGCATCAAATGTTGATAATAGGGATGCAGCCCTCCTGACTCAGAAGGCTAGGCAGGCTAACGTGGGCCCTGTGGTTACTACGTCAGGTGTTAGCAGGAGCGACAGTAGCAGCGGAGGAAGCCAACAGCAAAGCAGACATTTCAGGCTGCTACACAAAGAGCTCTTTGGTTGTTTGCAGCAGCTTTGTACTCAAAAACACTTCTCTCTTGCTCAATTGCTCCTTTACACGCTTTTCAGGAAGCTTCGATTCCACTTATGGTAACATAAGTGGAATCGAAGCCTCGGTTGTCAAGACGATTAAAAGGATTTCACCTCAGCCATCTCTTGTCACATCCAAAAGCAGAAGCTATCATGTCTGTAAATGACAGCAGTACATGACCGCCTTATGACTAGACCAATGAAACAACTCTACATTTTCTAATTTTCAATGCATTTATCTTTTGTTTAATTTTAAACAAAGATTATGAAAGCAGTGGTTAAGTCATTCATTTAACCCTGGTATCTGCAGATACTCACAGCCAAGGTATCAGTTTCATATTAAAAACTGAAGGAGCCCAATAATTTTCATTTCATGGGAAAATAACAAATAGAAATTCATAAGTAACTGTAGCAGCTGCAAAGGTTCGGACATCCAGGGGAACATCTATTTAATAAACCACCTCCTGCAGATATTCCAGTATCTCAAGCCAAGAGGCTTTCTAATGTTGATATATTTATTTTCCTCGCCCACTCATTACATGTAAATGCACAGCTTGCACAACTATTCAAGTCAGTTGTGTGGTTAACATTTCATTGAGCTACGCTGTTTATACTAAATATTTCAGTTCTTCTAATACGTCATGTTTCAGACGATTTTAAAAGAGCGATGATAAACACGATCCAGGAAAGAGTACAGAAGAAGTCGATTACCCCTGTGACAGACTGCACAGAGACCAAATAGCTTAATAAAACAAGCACTTCATCATAACAGAAGCAAGACTTGGCAGTAAAACAAGAATTTTTGTTGGAAAAGTGAAGTAAGCCATCCAGGTCTTAGTCCCTCTTCAGCCACATTCAAAGAAAGGTCCACCCAGAGAAGACGAGGAACGACGCTGATTAGTGAAGAGAGAAAATAAATATTTTGCCTTTATATGGAAAGTTAGTGTAGCCTTTATAATCCTACTTGGAAACTTGTGGACATTGTGCTCTTTGCGCTACAGACGGTAAACCTGACCCCTAATGGAGCTCCAAACACCAACACACACCCTCACAGGACACACATCTCAGCCAATTAGTAACAACACACGAGCTGACAGGAAGTGAATGGTTTAATGACACATATGATGAGGCAGAAGGCTCATGAACTTCAAATACTATGGGACTCACAAGGACGCAGGCTATGATGTCAGCAGTGTGTGTGTGTGGACTCCCAACATTCCTCTGCAGCGCCATGAGAAGATGCCTGATGCTTCCCATGAGTCATAGCTGCAAGCAGCTCCCACCTCAGACATGACGCTCCACGGACATGACCGTTAGAGGAGACTGAACTGAAGCCGAGCCTTAGGATTCTTTTTCAGAGCTGGAACAACCAGGTTGTTTACATTATATTTATATTACATCGTCTCCGTTATCTTTCTTATGCTGGTCTATCACACAAAGCACTTTACTATTGCTATTCTTGTTTGTTAAGATATTTGCTTTACATATCTGGGATTTTTGTTTTTTTAAATATACACACACACACACACTACCATGAGATTTAGCATCTTCTTATACAGATGTAGTGACGCCACGCTTCAGTGGCGCTGTAACACATTTACACTCCATACATCTTATATGTATGATGACCAGAACATACGAGACCTACAGCTCAGTGCTGCGCTCGAACGCACCGTGTGCAGACCCATGAGCTGCTCACACTACACCTACTGGCTTTATAAAACGTACTGAGTGATTGTTGCAATGAGCGAAGATTACACTGCTCATCGTGAGTGTCAAAAGCAGACGCTTGTGGATGTGACTCACCAAGTGACAGGGGAACGAGGCTTTGGCAGATTCATACGTCTACGTTTCAGAGTGGAACCAAACTCATGAAAGGTCGAAGAGGTTCAAACAATCAAAGCACGATGAAACGTTTTCTGCAGTTTTGTAAAAACGTTGCATTCAGCTCTGCACACGTTTACACCCCCTCCACAAAACCGTGACTGTGTACTTTAGGTTTGTATAGTTTGCTGGTGGGAGTTTTTTTCTCCTTTCAGGTTCATTGATTTCTTACTTTGACCACTTTATTTTTGACATCTATAATTCTGATACAGATATCCTGACAATCCCCAAACCTCGACAAAACCTTAAATAAAGCTTTGCATTTTGTTTTGTTTTTTTTAGATGTGTTTGTGAAGTGGAGGAAATTGTTGAACAATCTGAACATCTGTGTTGAACTTAAATGTAATCATTAGTTTTACGATGATTTTCTAATGACTTTATCCTCTCGAGTCTACGTGCAGCCGTTCCGGGGAGCATCTGCGCGGCTGGCCTCCATGCTGTCGAGAAAAGTGCCTTTGCTGTCCCGAGGGAAAGCGGAGCTGGGGCCGCCGAGGTATCCATCACCGCTACGCTGTCTCTGCATGACCTAACGGGGATGAGAGGATCTGGCTCTTTGCCAAAGCGAGGCCGCATTGTGCTCTGTGACACCGACGAAAAGGAAGCTCAGATTCACTGTGTGTGTGTGCGTTTGTAACTCTGAATGTGGTTTCTGACTAAT
The DNA here is from genome assembly GCF_000239375.1 of Pundamilia nyererei. Classification (NCBI taxonomy): domain Eukaryota; kingdom Metazoa; phylum Chordata; class Actinopteri; order Cichliformes; family Cichlidae; genus Pundamilia; species Pundamilia nyererei. Next base: position 1,043,926 of record NW_005187584.1, read on the forward strand.
GCTCACAGACGCACTCAGAAAGACAGACAGAGATTGCTCCTGCTGCTGCTGAGTGGTGGTGAATCAGCCTCAGGGCTGAGGCTCTATAGGAGGTGCAGTTGCACCCAAAATGGCAGTGAATGGCTCCTATTAGAGCCATGTGGTCTATTCAAAGACGCAGCCTTTTGTTTAAAGGGACCAAAAACCTCAATCAGGGAATTAACTCATCCAACAGTCACCAACTGGGCTGAATAAGACAAGCACAGATATAGAGAGAGAACTGTGGAGAGAGTGGAGGAAGAAGAAGAAAAGGGCACTGAAAGCTCATCTCCTCCCCCTCCGTCTTTAAGCTCCCAGGCTGGCCAGCCACAAACAATAAAACCAGAGCCGAGGAGCATCTGCTGCTCCGTCTAAAGAGGAGGATAAAGGAGAGAGGAGCCACAGGGATCCAGTCTTTGACTTGATGATATTATCCCATTCATTCAACAGAGCTCACGGTCACAGTCATCTTCCCCGCTACACGGAAGAGAAGAGGAAGACATTATTAGAGATGATAAATATTTAACATGACAGCGAGCGCCCAGTTCTTCAAAACCATAACCAAATGAGAGTTAGCCAGCAGTCCACAGCCGTGATGGACGGTGCTAATCAATTATAACATGGTCATCTGAGTGCACCGCATTGATCTGCTACTCCCAATATCATGTGTCTGAGTCATGTATTGACAAACGGGCAGCTGTTCATTTGACATCCCTCGGAGGAAGGTATGACCCCAAATCCCCCACAGAGGTTTAAAAACAACATGACAGTCTTTGCTGTGTTCCTCGTCTCTCGTCCTGTGCTGTGGAGGAGAGCTGACATTTGTAAACTATTACTTCACGTACATTTCACAGCGCCGCAATAATCCAGGAGGCCCAGGCCACGGCCTTACACTCCCCCTCGTCTCACCAACCGTCAGCCTGATCTGCTGGGTTTGTAACCGCTCCCTTTGCTGTGCCCCTTTGCCTCCGTCCTATCATTGTCTGTCAGAGAGTTACCTCCAGCTCCTCCCATTCGACCCCCCGCTGGTCACCCCCTCTGCTCCCCACCGTCTAACATTTGGTGCTGCTGGTTTAACTCGGTCCAGATGCAAAGTCTCCTCGAGTAGAGGAGAGCGGACGAGCTTGAGGAAGCGCTCCGGACTATAAAAAGCCCGTGTTCAGGTGTTTCTGATTTACATGTAACGCTTCTTTACTAGTCTGTAACCCGGGTGGGTCAGACCAGAGGGCAAGCACCAGCGAGTGAAGCAGAAAGGTCAACAAAACAGTTACGAATGTAACACAAAATATTAGGAGTGTTTTTTATTTTTCAAACCTCGGGCATCGAGTTGCAACAGAGCAAACGTGATCTTAATGCAAATAAACATGCAAAGAGTATCCCAGCTTTCGACGTGTGCACTGCACAGCCTCCAATCCCAAGGATGTTTCACCTAGAGATTAATCCAAGGAAAGGATGGAGAAATATGTTTCCGATCAGCGCGATGAGCCGAAACGTTAGATTCAAAGCAGCAGCATGCACATGAAGTACACCAGAGCAATGAGGCTGTTGCATGTCTGACATAATGCAACCCAGGAGCTGCTGCTCGGTGTGATTGGCTTGCTGTGGGAACCACGCTGGCTGGTGGCGACACGTTACTCCGGAGGGCTTTCCGGACAAGTCATTGGAGCCACGTACGACTAATAAACCAGTTTTGGTCGGCAGTGAACTCTTCCAGGATGCTGGCTGTTTCTCCTTCCTAGACTAAAAAAGTTTATTACGGTGAACAGAACAACAAATACCAGCATAACATCCTTTAATCCTTGAAAATATTCTACATTTGACAAAATGGTCGATAACTAATAATGAAGTAAGATCGCGCTAAAATGTTTCCACTCTGTTACATTTTTAGTGATTTATTAAAAAAACAAACACTCGCTTCATTCGATCAGATGCAACTTTGATTTCAGAAGCTATTATTCACCATTTGCTGACATTTAAATCACCAAGTGATTAATAATCTGATTACTCCGAATCATTCACGAAAATATCTGCTGACCTCCATGAATTTACTGTACTGTGTCCCATGTCATGGACCGGTTTATAAGGTTTGAGCATTTAATGAGATTTACTTGGAAAAACCCCGAGTTCACCAGAGTTCAAAATAAAAGTTTCTATTTGGACTTTTTCCGCATTTAAAATAGGAAGTCATCATTAGCATCTTTCTGAGGGGCTTTCTGGTGTGAAATATGCTGCTTTGTGTTGCTGTGTCCACCTTCTGGATGCAACCTGGTTTACACAAGACCATTTCGCTTGTGTTTATTAGATAGGAAACGCTTCGCCCCTTCTTAGCGCAATAAACTGCTATCGCAAGCACAAACCTACAGTATGTCATCTGGAGATGTGGGGCAGCTGCAGAAAGAAATCAGGAAGGAGAGAAAAGGAAGCAAAGGGAAGGCGGCAGACAGAGGGGATTATTGTACACGCTCACTCATGTGGGCTACCAGCACTAAAAACACCTCCCAAACACATGACTCCATTGTAACACCAGAATAGTCGCTGCTCTGCACCAACTATATGTAAAATCCCTTACTCCCACAGCCAGTTCACATGCCACACTCAAGACGCATGCCTTTGTTCATCAGGGGAAATTTAAACAGCCAGACAGGTGGGAACAATGCCACGTACTACAAAGCTAATCATAGTAGAAACAACACAGCAGGAAAGAAAGTGAGATGTAGTGTCTGTGGTTCACAACAGCATGTTTAAACCATTTGGATGCACCTTAAAGCCACTAACAGTACTCATCCAGTGTCTCGTACACGCTTTGACCTCAGTTTCAACTTCGAGAATCGTGTTGTTCAAACACAACCCGCGTACATTTCCGCAAAGCTTAACGAACACAAACGTAAGAGCAAAACGACATAAATTTATGACCACTGCCACAAGATTACGCTCAACTGACGAGACACTAAAGCTATTTTCCAAACAGCACATGTTCTTCTCCAGTCCTCGTCTTCCATCCTTAATGGACCGCACCATGTCTCCTAACACTACCACCTGAGCCAGACATCCTGAATGATTTCTGTGAGATGAAATGCAACTTACATATGGAGCCATTCATCAGTGACCAGTGTCAGACTGCACGGTAAAAATAGAGCAAAAACAAACACGGCAGACTGGAGTTCAGCCAATAGCGTAGCCGAGGTCTACTGTTCCTGCCCTCGGCTCGGCTCTTTCTTTCCATCTCTTGGCTCTTCTATGCCTCCCTCGTCTGTGCTCTTCTGTCTTTGGTTTTTTCTCTTTCCCCTCTCTTGTCACTCTCCACAGCCCTTCAGGCATCCAGTGGTGAGACTAAGCTGCAGTCGGCACAATGGGACACACAGTTCAACCCTTAAACTACAAAGCTGTGGCAACACGTCCACGCTACACACACGAAAATGAAATAAAAAGCTAACAAACGTAAGAAAAGCTGTACCAAAAAATAAATGCAGTTCTCATATGTGGTATTGCATTTTCCAAAGATCAAACTGCGTCATGTTTAAATAGACATCTGCTCAAACTGAACAAACGGGATTTTACTTGTGTAAAATTCCCCGTGCTTCACCTGGTGCTGTAAGGAAAGCTGTAAGCAAAAGTCTCAATCTGTGCCACTTTTCCCAGTGTCCTCTGTAACACTGGCTTCTTTCTACCCTGGCACAGGCAACAGGAATGATTTGTCACCTAGACTGCCCAGCCTGGATGAAATAATCCTTTTCTTTTTCCCCTCAGGTCATTCCAAAAGGAATGACTAAGGAATGATGCTAACGTCCTCTTCCACCAACATATAAACAAGTCCACCCCAGTTCCTGCTTTTTGCTCTTTGAAACTTGAAGAATCTGAGTGAAGTTGTTTAAAATGAGCTTTTTTTAAATGCTAAACTAAAAGAAAAACAACTTAAACTGACCTTTCGTGGTAGCTAAACTACAGAGGTGCCTTCAGTACAACAGGGGCAATAGACACACATTTAGCACGTGAGATAAGGGACAAACGTGCTTTTTGGAAACAGCAATTAAGATTATTTAAGTATTATTTTTAAGTCAAATGTATCTGTGACAAAGGTGATCCTGCTGGTGAGCATACAGGAGAACCAAACGGGTAGAAAAACTGAGATTTGTGAACACACCATAGATTCACTCAACACAGAATGCGACTGGCTTTTATTAACCGTGCTTAACCATAACATTTGACACTCAGACGCAGAGCAACAGCAAATAAAGCCTCAGGGTGTGTCCCTGTCGCCCATAATCCAGAGCCAAGGGACGGGATCAGTGACCACGCAGAGGATGGAGGGAGAGGTTACAGCTCGCCGCAGCCATCAACCAGTCAGGCTGACAGTAACCTCCTACACAGGAAGGAGTGACAGAAAGACTCCAGCCAGACATGTCAGACTGGAAATCTGAAAGCCGGCTAATATAACAAAACAGCCTCACAGCAGTTTGCGAAAGAAAAACAGCCTCTAATCTATTGATTTGTATGTTTTCTACTCAGAGAGTGAAAAGATCCACATTTGATGGCATGAATCATTTCGCTGCTCACACCAGAAGCCGCAGGGTTTTATTTTCCTTAATTTGCATCACTTTTATCACCTTATGAACTTAACAAATTGTCATTAAAATCTACAAAGTTTGTTAGGACAACAATCTGGGTTTGGGCTAAAAAGCTACCGTGTCTCTAAAAGCCTGTTCGCATGGTTGCCATGGTGACGCAAACAGTCTCTGAATGTAAACAATCGTGATGCAGCACGTTGACTTGAACCCAATGCCATACGAAATCACTGTACTTGAACTGCTGGAGGTTTAAGTGCACCTTTTAGACCAATTTGCACTTTTACTATGGAAAATTATTGATTTGTATATTTTGGATAAACCAACAGATTATTACTGCGCCTACACTTAGAACATAAACTGCCACATTCGTCATAATCATAATAATCCAAATTAGACTTCTCATCTTGACGTGATGTGTTTGACAGCTGCAGTGATGACTGAGCGAAGAATAAGTCGCAGCAAACAAATGCACTGTAAGTAGGCCATCCATAAACGATCAGCCTGCCTTTTCCTCACTTGTACCCTATCATTACAGCTGGGACTATTTATAAAGCCCATAAATTGAGCTTACCACATTGAAAGAGCAGACTAGGAGAGTTACCAAGGACTTTTTGGAATTGAAACACTCCACCGCTCGCCTTCATTTTGCGTCTCTTCGGCTGCTTACATAAACCAACTTGTTCACTCACTCCCTAGTTCAGTCTCAACAAAACCATGGCTGCATGCTACAAATGTCAGCTAACAGTTTCTGCAGAAAGCGAAGCTTTTTGCCTGATGTTTGCCACAGAGAGGCCGGAGCTTTTCTGTAACAGACTGCAATGCACAGAAAGCACAAACATGGGCGCATGCTGGTGTCCCAGTTCTTCTTTCTGCATGGATTCGTACTCCCAGTTTGCTTTACCAAGTGAAAAAGTAACACTAAAGGGAATCAGAAAGTCGGACTCATCGCAATCAGCTGATTGGTATGTCATCTTTGAGTGATGATGCTATAAAACTGCCTGAGCCCACAAAGAGTCAGAGTGAAGCCCGTCCTCTTCAGTAGCATTGTATGCGCACGCACGCACGTCTCTACATGTCAGGCTCTCCTGGCCAAGCCCTTACCAGTGCCTTCTACACCTCACGCAGTATAAAACATTCAGGTTTTATACTGCGTGACTATGCTGCAGTATGTAGACCAGGTGACAACACACAGCACGAGCATGTTCAACAGCTAGAGAATAAGAGTGATTGTGTGAGCGCATTTAACAGAAATCTGTGCATTTTCCTTTTATTCATGACCTGTTGATGAACAGATATTATACTCAAACAAATCAAATCCCTGCTAACAAAACCAGTAATGAGATTTGATTACGACTTATGAGGAGAGAGTAAGGGATTTTCCTGTGAGGAACATCTGCTGTGGGTGCAACAACTTCCTCTATATATAATCACAGTTTGTACAGTACAGTTTATTATCCACAGTAAAAGTCCCCAAAATAAATCTGTGATTCTTTCGGTTCAATTCAAGTTTGCCCACTGCTTACAGAATATAGAGATCGCCGCGGTGGCTGATCTAGTCCACCTACTCAGGCTGCTCTGCAGTGTCACGGGACTGCAGGTGTCTGCATCATTTCACAGGTAGCCTGTATATGCCAGTACATCAGCTGCATGTACAGACAACGCATGCTGCAACAGTGACTTGTTAGCAAACACAGCGGTACCACAGCCCGCTATAGCTCAACCTGTTCTCCTGTCCTCATTCTGTCAGAAAACTTTAAAAGTAAAAGAAGGATGCAGACACACTCTGAAAAACTGAAAACGCAGTGGATGCAGTGGCCATTTTAACCCAGTTTCTCACTCTGATCATGAGTAGTGTGAGAAACCAAATAGCTTCTGAGTAATTCACTTTTAGAAACCCTCCCCCAAAACATGTGACCATGAAAACAGTTGAGATAAGATATGCTAGGCAGAGGTGCTGGCCGATCCTCTGCAAGCTACACTGCCGCTTTAGCCGAGTGCCAAGAGAAAATAGCCTCACACGTCTCAAGTCACCAGTTCAAAATAAGATGATTATGAGTAAGTAGCTAACCACAAGTAATCTTACATGACATCAATGTAAAAATATACCAGTATATTTGTATTTGCTTTCTACCCCTTCGTAACCTTGAAAAACAACTTCCTGGCTGTGGTGTCGCTGCAGAAAACAGCTTGATAAGCGCAGCGTTTAGAAACAACAAAAGTTCCTGTAATGTGGTTCACTTTAATGATCCCAATCAGCCACAGCTCTGCATTTATTTTACATACATTTAAAATAAGTAGGCCAATGGCTTTGTACAGCTCTATCGGTTTACAAACTGATATCTGTGGGAAGAACTAACACACCGAGAGACATTTAATCAGTCAAAGCCGAATATGAAAGCTAGCTCTCCCGCAGTCCGTGAGAAATAACAGCTCAGCGATATAGAAGCAAATCTTTTACATCCAACTGGATGTTTAGACAATTAAAACTGAAGGCTGATCTGGAGATGTGGCTGGCTTTAGGTCCCCTCCCCCATCTTTGAACCACTGTCAGATCTGCAGCGGGGTTTGGAGACAACAAACCATTAGTGGGGGCCATATGGCTCTTTTCTTTCAAAGGATGGCAGAGGGCCATTCTGTGGACTGGCTGAACGTTTACATGCATTTTAAGGAGGTCTGTATAATTTGGGGGGGTTTGGCCGTTTGCAAAAAATTTAAGTTGGTGGGAATTTGGGTAAAGTGGGGGAAGAGTCCGAGTAATACTGCATCTCTGCTTTGGATTTATGTGAGAATAAAGAGCACGGTGTGTTCACATCTGAGTCACAGTGGCATTCATCCCATTTCTGGAAACAGCCAACATTTCTATGAATAGCTATAAAACAGGAAGCATTTTTAATAAATGCAAATCGAATCTTTGAGCTTTCTCTCGGGGATCGGGGGGTTCATTTAATTTTGAACGCGACAGATGGGGACACCGACGATATCCTGATGTTTAACTGGCATCGCTGCGCGGTCAGCAGGTCCCATATAATCAGATCTGCTGTACACACCCACAAAAGCTTCCCATTACAGCTGGAGAGTGTGGTTAACACCTTGTTTCAGCAAAATATTACACATGCAGTGACTGTGCACAGAATAAAATGATGAGGTGATGTTTATCGGCTGAGCGGCACAATAAACAACATTAAATCTAATGAAGTCGTGCACATTGTTGTAATCTTACTCTGAAAACTGGTTACAGGCTGTCACTAAAGCATTTTTGTGGCCTCGTAAAGGACCTAACCAGATGAAATTTACAGGGTTAAAAAACTGCACTGTAATCAATTTTGAGCTTCAATATTATAGTTTATATTTTCAGCTAACCAGGTGATGCAGACTAACACAAACAAGCACTAGTCCCCTGCATGTTGGACCTGTTTTAATAATTCACTGGAGATAATGTCACAGGTCCATGTGGGATCAGCCAATACGAGATAAAGAAAGGGCTCCATTTCTCTTTTTAAATCCACATGTTCATCCAAAGCTCATCTTCCAGTCATGATTCCTTCTATCCCCAAATAATTTTCAAATATAATGATCCAAGACCCCGCAGTTCCCACACAGTCTGTACTTCAGACAGATATTTATCTAAATAATAAAACTAATAATAAATATAAACTCTATTCTTAAAGGGTCCAAGAGCTGTTCTGACACTTTCTTTTTGCATGCAGAAGCTTCATACTTCTATACTAATGATACTATACAAGCGAGTAAAAGCTACTCACACATGTCATTGGGACCGTTTCCAAATGTGTCATTTAACACGTACAGCAACATTATTAATATTTCTATACTAAACCTTTTAATTAACAAAATTGTGACACACCTGCTCATGCAATGAAAACACTGAAAGCCTCCTGTCAACAAGTTTTTCCCCCACCCACTTCTATAACGCCTGGGTCACAAGGTAACAACTTGAAGCTGTGCACCCCTACACCAGCTGACAGCTGACAGCTATAATTTTCCACTTTCTGGTCTGTCCCCTTATTTCAACCCATTCCTGAGCATGTGATTACCAGCGTGTCAAAAGGAAGTGTGAATGCAAAATTGCAGCAAAGGACTTTCTAGTTAAACCACAATTCAGTAAATGAGAAATGGAAAGACAGAAACAAGGAGGGAGTAAATACTGCGCTGTATGATTACTTTTTCCCACCACTGAGACGGTAGCAGTCGTCACAGAGGCAGTGATCTGAAAGGATTCATTAAGGTTCTGCACACATTTGGACATGACTATACTTAAACAATACTGGGAAACCTCTTTATAAATGTTACCCAGATAACACCACCAGGCATTTCCTTTAAACTGAGTTAACAGTAGTTCCCCAAAGCAGATGCAAATGAGAGGTGGGAAAGTTATGCAGGGGTTGTGATTAGTGATATTACTAAGCCAGACAGTCAGTTAACTGTTTGAATCTTGGCTCGCTGCAATGCAGTCCTGAGATAAAGGCAATATTTAAGCTTGATATGAAAATAAAAGTACCACAGAATACTTTAATACTACAGCAAAAGTATGAGGTCATCTCCCATTTCTTTATATTTTGTCTCCAAGGAGCTAGACTTTCAATTTCTAAAGAAAGAAATAAAAGTTTTCTGGAGCTGCCTGCAGCCTTCATACCAGACCATCTTCTTTTTGTTTGTTGTGTCACTGACCTATGAATCACTAAAGCATAAAAAAGGTACATAACTCAAAAGATGAATCAGTATCATCCCCACACAGCAAACCTGGCAAAGAAGCCGTTTGTGTCTTTAGGCACTTGTTGATAGCAGCCTGCTGCAAAAACATGTCATTTGGTCCCATTTCTTCAAGCATGAAGTAGTATTTTTGGACCAACAAGGTGATTCACAAAAACCACTATCACCACCCCAGAGCCCGAACCGGAACATTACTGAAACACCGCGGGACAAAAACGGAATAAAAAGCGATCAGCATCCAAGGACGAACTCTGAACAAACCTGGAGAACTATTCCTGAAACTACTTTAAAGAAATCATACCAAACACTGATTTTCAGGCTCATTAGAAAATTGGGCCATCTGTGGTTTGCCCTGTATAACCGACTTAGATTTACAGTTGCACTTTTCCATAAATCGCTGCAACTTTTCCTTCGTTTTCCTACCAAAAGACAAGAAACGAGGGTCGACTCGAGCTTTAGCACAGCTCTGTGTACGAGTAGACGTCACCTTTGATTGTGCAACAATAATGAATTAGGGCTACAATCTCTCATGTCTTCATGTGCCACATGCACGACAGTTTGCAACAACAGCTGACACTTCCTGGATAATTCTGGCTGGATTTATGTCACCCAACACAAAACAAGTGGGATCCTTTCATTGTGAGAAGCCCGGTGACAGAAACCTAACCGGGCCCGCGGACACTGCACTGCAACGAGTCTGCCTCGATTCTCGGACGTTCACACAACGGATGCAGCTCCGCTACTGGGTGTCACTGACATGCTTTGACAAACAGACATGCTGCTATCACCACAACCGGTCCAAAAACTGGGAATACTGCCTGATAGCGTGTCTTAAAATGGGGCTTTGAAGGGGGACGGTGAAAGGGTTAACGCATTATGAGCCGCCTCACATTAACTTCCTATAACAGCTCCGTCAATGATGTGCCTGGTAACCCTAAAAATAAAACACATAGCAACAGCAACTAAAGTAAAAACACTGCAACACATTTAGGACTTTACTGTAAAAACGTTCTCATGAAACAAAATAAAAGAAGGAGCTCGTAAAAAGCTACGAGCTCACGCAAACTGACTTTAACGTACCTTTGCCGTCTGTTTTTCTCATCGTCGCGGTGTAATCCTCAAAAGCATTCCCCGCGATTCAACCAACTGCTGACAAATAATAATAATAAAACAAAATAATAATCTACTCTTCTTCCCCCTATCCTTTCTCCTCTGGTGAAAATAAGGCTGATTTACAGCACGCAGGCTAAGAACGGTGAAGTCCCAAACAGACAAAGCTCAATCAGTTTGAAGGTTTCAATCCGAGGAGAAAAGAACCTGAAATGAAAGAGAGGGAAACGCGAAGACCACTTAAACGCGCTCATTAAACAGCAAAGAATCGTTTGGGGGGATAAAAATTCCTCCTTCCTCGCAGGCGGTGTGATTTCAGACCGGCTAACCAGCTAGCCTGTCGCTACTTCCTTTCTCTGTGCCTAAATAACAGCAGCGGCAGGCTGAGCTGAAAAAGTTGAGGGAAAAGGCACACACACCAGATTCTATACAATAAAGACACCCTGTTGCTCACAGGGGTTTGTAGGAGAGCAGCGCCCCCTGCTGGGTTAGCGGTGGTACTACAGGTGTCACACAAAGGCTTTGTGTTTCACCCGCGTTTTCTTGTTGTTTGTTTGTTTTTTCCGCCTCAGTGGGAGGAGGCACAATTGACTAGTTCACGTAAGCTACATAAATAGCAGCTAAATAGCAGCTAAAATAGCTAATCTCCACTTTGTTTTGTATTATTTGTATTCTGACACCACTAGTTTTAGTGGAGCGTTCCGTTGTCCTAGCAACAGCGTCTGATTTTTTTTACCCAATAAATATACTCGGGATTCTTTGGACGTCATCTCTGTACAGTCCGTATGTATATGCTGCTGGGTGATCTTTCGTTTACTATTATTCCAAAACCTTTACACCTGCCCTCACATACAGTAGCGGGCTTTGATAGGGGCGACACGGTCGTGGTGGGGGGCGGCATCACGGCTTCTCTGACGTTCATCACTAACCGTAAATTTCAGACTCACCACTGTGAGTTATACTCTCAGGTAGGACGGCCTGCTTTGGTAAGTCGGAGGAACTCTCATTTATACAGTTTTAAATATAAGGCGATTCTTGGGTTGCTGCCTTCTTATCTATGTTCCCTGCTTGTAATGAAACATGCTGGTCGGTATTCTCTTCGTCCGCATGGTTACTTGTTGCTTTTTGGTAAAAGAGCTTTTGTCCATTTAGCTTGGAACAAACTGCAGAAGGAAAATGACTGAATTTATTTCATTAAGTGCTTTTAAATCTAAACTACGAATCCTTGAGGCCAAGTCCATAACATGCAACTGTTTCAATTAGATTGATTGTCATTTTAACTGATTTTTCTTTTTAATTAATTAATTTATTTTTATTTGAATTTTATT
>NW_005187584.1:1056097-1058384 GCF_000239375.1 Pundamilia nyererei
GTGAAGTGTCTTGCCCAAGGACACAACGACCAGGACAGAGAGCCCAGGGATCGAACCGGCAACCTTCCGGTTACAAAATGAGAAAATAAAATGAAAATAAAACATAAATAATACAATTTCTTTATTCTATATTACATTTTACTTTAAATATTAAACTCTATCTTTTCAATAACCACACACTTTAGTTTTAAAAAATTATTTTCATATATTTGCCCAAATACACTATTCATAAAATAATTCACACTTATGCAAAGGTGCTGTATTCAATTCTTGTGAGTTAAGAAAAACTTTTATGACTATTTAATTAAAAATGATAAGAGGGCTGAACAGGACAACATGGCTAAGTGGCTATAATAAATGTATTTTTAGATTATCACATGTAGGTTATTGTACCTACTCTGTGTTCAGTCCACTTAAATGATCTTTATTAAACTGTTATGCTATATTTGTTTCAGTTCCTGCTGCTCTCTTGGCCAGATATCTCTTGAAAAACACATTTTGAGTCTAATGACACAGGCTCCCAGGCCTAATGTTTGAGAGCCCAGGTTCACTGTATTCTGCATAGGACCCGAGCTAAGACGGACGTGGCTCAGTTCTCAGCACAGAAAGGAATTTGCAGGAATACCAGAGGGGCCAAAACCAGCTGCTGGTAGAGCAATTGTTCAGACTTCAAGCCAATAGCAGACGTCACCATCAAGTGTGGGATCTACCAAGGTGCAGCTATACCAAGTGATAGCAACATCAGGAAGAAGGAACACCAGAAGCTGGAGAAGACTTAGAGAAGAGCTTGAAAACCCAACTCACAACAGACTGACATTAAACACAGTGTTGTGTACGTTCTGTTCTGCTTGCTACTTCCTGGTAGGAGGGACAACAAAACTCATTTATTTTTATTTTCCTTTATTCATTGCTTTAGCTTACTTGGCAGGCACCTCATTCTTATTAGCACAGAGATTTTCCAGATTAAGGAAAATCAACAGGATTGTAATAAAAATTCACACGAGAAAAAAAAGCACAAAATACACGTTTTCCTCACTTAAATGACAAAATGAAAAATGCACAGACTTCGTTTGAGTAAGGTAAAGCAGATGTATCGTCCCCGTTCCACAGGCCCATTTTGAACTTGTTCGAACTTGTGACCATCCTTTCTTTTACCATTTTATCGCTGTCTCTAACAAAGATTTTAAACACAAACCCTAAGTCTTTATGGGGGAATATGCTTAGCATAGCTCTATTGTGCATTTGTTTTAATTGTTTTTTTGTTTTATTTGTCAGAGTGTGGCGGTTTGTGGGGGGATTTTCCCACAGTGTGATAGAAAGTGTGCTGAGTTTACTATGAAACCACTGCTCCAAATATACAGATGTGAAACTGTGAGTTAAAATTGACCTTTTTAAAAAACAAAACCAAATCTGCCATCCACAGCTTAAATAACTCCAGCATCCTAAAACAGTCCAGTGCCAACCTGCTTCTGTCAACAACAAAAAGCCAAATTTGTGGCTCATTATCTGAAAATTTGAACTTGGTAATTCAAACTTTTCTGTTATTTTCTCAGTTTTGAGTTTTTTTTCTCAGATGTTTGAGTAAGTAAGTCAAAAAACTGAGATGATAAAATTAGATTTTAAGATAAGAGTTCTTCACACAGTCCAGCCGTTTCCTGGATTCTTTTATTCTTAGCAGGAACATTGCTTTTCCACCACCAGATGTTGCTCTCTCAACACCAAACAGTCATGTTCACCTTCTGAAACATCTGTTGTGACACCAGCTGGTGTCACCTTCATAATCTATGGTGACAAATAAAGGCCATGAGTCATTACACGCACCGTTCTGCTCCTTCAGGCTCTTTGCACCATCAAGCTGTTTCTACGTTTATCTCGTAGATGTCAAAGGTGACATCAAAGACCCAACAATTAGAAGGATGGCAGGTCTCAGTCAGTTTGTAGAGTCTAACAATGATTCAAGTATGTGATCTGAACTAGCTGGTGGAGTGCTACAGGTTACAGGCAAGTGTTAACCAATATGTAAGCTAATCTAAATTTGCAGTACGGTGTGAAGTTTTCGTGTTCAAGTCACTTCAATTTAATTTACACAGCGCCAAATCACAACAGCAGTCGCCTCAAGGCGCTTTATCTTGTGCAGATTTACACTAATGTGCAAAAGTCTTGAGCCACCCAATGTCTTTATATTTTGCTAATCTTTTTACAGTGCTCTTCAGCTTTCTGGAGAAGTTTTCTTTAGACAGTCTTTGGACCTGACTATCTTCACAGAAATGTTTGCCGTGAGTAACTG
>NW_005187584.1:1060090-1110778 GCF_000239375.1 Pundamilia nyererei
GATCAGCTCACCTACTGCTGGTGGTCTGATCCTAGTCTGCTCCAGTCTACCTGCCAAATATCCATCGTAGTATGAATGATGTGTGAATGTTAGTTAGGAAAAAGTGCTTGTGCAAATGGGTGAATGAACAAGTTGCGCTGTGAGTGCTCAGATGAGTAGAAAAGTGCTATAAAAGAACAGGTTTTATTATTTCCTAGCAAAATATAAAGAAATGCCAAAATGGTGATGAAGCAAATATCAGGGTCAAATCAGGACTTAATGAGATGGGTGACATAAACAGCTAGCCAACAGACTGTCTATCCATTTAACTTGGAACCTGCCCAGTTTGTATCCCAGGTGGTTATTTTAGCTGCCGAGTGTCATCGACTCACTATAGTGTCTGGTGGTCACGTCACTGTGAATCTCTTCCTGTGTGCACTGCCCGTTTCCCCTGCATTCTATTAAATGGTCAGCAGGCGAGCGACTGGTTGCAAAAAGATTAGTAGTTGCACAGGAATCGATGGGAGCCCCCACCCCTCCACCCGTGACTTCAATAAACCTGATGTATTGCTGGACTCTGTCACTAGTTTCAGGGAACAGTGAATATAAGTTTTTATATTCTGGTTATAAATGGAGTCAAAACGGGAGACTGTCAAGGCTTCATCCATCAGCTGTGACTTGTTGATTAGAAGTTGTTAGCCAATAAGCATGGACTGTCATCACTGCTTTCACAGGCAGATGTGCTCCTTCCTCATCAGGTCCACTTTAGAAATACCGAAATGTTGATGGTAAAACGTTCAGCTCGAGCTTTCACAACAGGTGTTCTCAAATCAGCAGGTGACGTCAGCCGGTTACAGAAACATCTTTCACAGGGTCCGTGTTGTGGACCAGTCTGTCTTCCTTTGTGCAGTGACTCTATAAACAACTTTTCTACTGTCGGTTTCTGTCAAAAGAACTTGGACTTAAATAAAATGGAAACACTGCATTGCTTGTCTTGAAACTGCACTCCAAGTCCTTCCTTGGGTGAACTTGCATCTTACTAACGAATACTGCTGTTATCACTACTTTGCTTTTAAGAATGCTTCACGTGTGATGACGCCTTCAGCAAAGAAAGCGCAGGTGTTTTCAATCACTCGTATCACTCATCAAAGGTTAGTGATGTCAGTGACACTGGCTGTGGTGAAAACAGTCAATAATCTGATGTAAAAACTGGCACAACAGCAATTTTCTGGGTTTTTAAATCTTTCATTGGTTAACCACTGCAGGAAAAAAACAACAACAAAAACAAGCCAAAGTGCACAACTCCACATTTGTGTTAATTTCAACAGAAAACTTGAAAAATGCACAAAAGTTCACCATAGAAAAATAGGCCTTCAGGACGTTGTGGATTTCCTAACTCTGCAACGTGTTTAAGGCATGAAAGTGCTCACCGTCGATTATATTTTCTCATGAAGAAAGAGAGGAAGTCTGAAATCCGTAAACAAAGACCTGGCAAGAACAAATTTCGTGAGTACGATATTGTAGCAACATGGTGACTTGTTCTTTAGAAGAACTGATTCCCTATCAGCTGCTCTCCTCTGCATTCATGCATTTTCACCTTAGCTTTAGTTTGCATGCTGGTATAGGTTTTCCTCTGCAGGCCTGAGTCTGCTGCACAGGCAGCACACACACATGTAAAAGCTGCTTGGCAGTAATTTGGTGGCTGTCACTGGAAACACAGTAATATCGCTGGTCATAGTTGAGGACGCACTTTTGTTTAAATCCCTTGAAATGCAGACCTGCAGAGCTGGACTGCTTATGAGTGAAGAAGAAAAAACACACACTCATGCAGTTGTGGCCAGATACGCACATTGTGGTTATGGAGTGCTTTGAAGTTGTATTTTCAGAGTAAGGGCGTTTTCAACAGTCGTGGGTGTTGTTGACACCTCAGGATGTTGTAGCTTGTTGTACATTTTCCGGGTGTTTTTCTTTTTCCTCAG
Organism: Pundamilia nyererei; assembly: GCF_000239375.1. Taxonomy (NCBI): domain Eukaryota; kingdom Metazoa; phylum Chordata; class Actinopteri; order Cichliformes; family Cichlidae; genus Pundamilia; species Pundamilia nyererei. The sequence goes on from NW_005187584.1 coordinate 1,062,049, forward strand.
TTTATTCACAATAACAGTTTCGCCACCACCGTTTGGTCTATACAGAGTAACACAAGTCCTCTATGCACCATGATGGAGGACATGTCTTCAACACTAAAAAAGGAGAAGTTGTGTTAGTCTCGCAGGGGGACAGCACAGAAATGATGTAGTTAATTACAGTACACACAATGTAGGTCAAATATATATGCATGGGCGACCTTGTCTCGCCGTTTGTTAAAGAAACCGTGCAAACTGGAATAATTCATGCAGACGCAGGCGACTGCGAGAATGAAAAGAGATATCTGCTTATAAGAATAATTGGGCGCCAGTATGATTGGTATCATTTGACTTTTTTTGGCAGCACAATTACAGCCTGCTTGGCTCTGGAGCATTAAATGTACAACAACAGCTCTTTGAAAACGTCACTCGTGTTCAGCCACGAGCTCTGGTTTTGCTCATATCTGAAATTTGGTTTCTTAATTCTGGGGTCTGCCTCTGCTTTCTGCTTCTTGCAGGGCGTCTCTTGTGTTTGTGTGTTTATGGTTTGAAAATGGTCACAGCTTCAGCAGTAATGTCTGCCTCGTGGCATGTGGTTGGGGGCCCACTGGTGCATGGTAGGGGGTTTGCTGAAGACAAGGGTTTCATGCGTGGTGGCTATGTGTGAACAATGCAAGTGCGGCCTGCACACCCAAGCCAACAGCCCCAGCTGCAAGAGAAGATATATAGTATGAAACCTCACTATCTACAGGGAGGGGCACCTGAGTTCCTGTTTTTCTCTTGTATTTTCTCTTTTATTTTACTTACTTATATTTGAGAAAAGAAATTGTCATAACTCAGCAAGAGGCCAGTGCAAGTGGGTCTTTCCCCATATCCTTATTGCATAGCAAAAATTTACAACTAGTTTACAACTGGCACGGGTTTTGAAACCGTCTTTCCCGTTACAGGCCACAGAGTGACTTAAGCAATAGATTTGATTGGCAGTAGCGGTAACAATGTGCGACGTCCTGGGAAACAATAAATAAGAAGGTTAATAAACCAGAAAAAAATGTTGGAGACGAGTAAATGATCACTTGTTTTTTCTCATTACACAGTGATGGAACATGTGCAGCCTCTCTGATATGCATGTGTGAATGTGTGTGTGAATGTGTGTATGTGTGTGTGTGTGTGTGTGTGTTGGGTGTGTCGGGCTTACTTCCCCATGTAAGTAAGACTGTACTGCAAAAAACTCTTTAGTCAGCGACAGCAGCTGCACTATCACACACTCAGCATCACCAAGAACGGCCAGAGGTAAGCACTCACTGCACCTTCACCTCACTGCAGCTCTGCAGTGAAGTCAAATTCAATTCGAATCAAATTTATATTATAACAGGAAAAAAAAATCAATTTACACCCATAACTTTTAAACATTAATTCCAATTAAACGCCAGTCAATTAATTAATTATAACATTTGCTATAAAGATTAAACTTGGTGTAAAATGTAGTCAAATATATATTTTTTCCACTCAGATATTATTGAATATAATTTCAACACAACGGCAAAGCTGCATTTCTTCAAATATTTTTGAATATATTCACATATATATATATATAAAGAAAAAAAACTTTTTTTTGTTGGTAATTATTTATTATAATTTTGCTCATTTTAAACGTGGGAATTTTAAGCAATTATTGTTTTGCATTCTTGATAAGAAAAACCATGTTTTTCCTTCATGTGGTGATTTAAATGCCCCCATTTCTCACTCATCCTGTGTTAACCGCAGATAGGTGGAGACTGTAGCGTTCAGGAGACATTTAAATGAGGCCTTTTAAACTGACTGAAACTTTGCAATGAAGCGTCTCAGAGTGCAGTACTGAGAGTGAGGGAAATTTCGTTCATGGCTTTGATTTTCATACAGAAATCACTATTGTTTCTTTGTTTTCTTCTGCTTTTATTCTCAGGTGTTTGTTGCTCACAGGCAGCGAGCTCCAGTGGTTAGAGTGCGCCCATAGCCTGTTTACTCACAGGAGTTTCGCACTAATTCCCGTGCAGCTCGGTTCAGCCTGTTCTCACCCAAATCCTTCATCCGACCGGCCGGCTCAGTTTTCCCATCATGTGTGCCTTGGCCTCCCTCACGTCCCCTTCCTCCTGCCCTCACATGTACAACATACCCACCTACCAGAGCAACAGCACGGCACCAAATGCCACCAGCGCTGCAACTGGGATCAACCACGTGATCCTGAGGCATTACAACTACACCGGCCGTCTGCAGAACAGGACCATCGCGAACTCCCAGAACCAGATCAGTGCCTCCGTGGCCGTCTTCCTGTTCTTCAGCATTATCATCATCCTGGAGAATCTCCTGGTGCTGGTGGCCGTCATCTCCCGCATCCGCCGCAGCCGTCGTTGGGTATATGTTTGCATTGCCAACATCACACTCAGCGATCTCCTCACCGGAGCCGCTTACCTGGTGAACATTTGCTTGTCTGGCAGCCAGACCTTTCGCCTGACGCCTGCTCTGTGGCTCTTCAGAGAGGGCATGCTGTTTGTGGCCCTGGCAGCCTCCATATTCAGTTTGCTGCTGATTGCTGTGGAGCGTTACACCACTATGATGAAGCCACTTCCCCAGAAGTCAACCAGAAAGACCTACTATCGAATCTATGGCTTGGTGGCACTTTGTTGGGGTTTGGCGCTGGTTATTGGCTTTCTCCCCTTGCTGGGCTGGAACTGTGTGTGCAGCCTGGATGGATGCTCCACCCTGCTTCCTCTCTACTCCAAGACTTACATCTTTTTTTCTCTCATTATTTTTTTCCTCATCCTTCTGGCTATCGGTGTGCTGTATGGTGCCATCTACTGCCACGTGCACAAGAGTGCTCAGCTAGCGCCCCAGCGCAGTCGGAAGCGCTCCTTAGCTCTGCTGAAGACTGTTATCACCATTGTCGGGGTCTTTATGCTCTGCTGGGGGCCGCTCTTCATGCTGTTACTGGTAGATTTCTTCTGTGTCTCCCGCCAGTGCGCACTGCTGTTCAGCGCTGAATTTTGCATCTCCCTGGCCGTCTTCAACTCGGGCCTGAACCCCATCATCTACGCCCTGGGCAGCAGCGAGATGAGAAAAGCCATCGCTGAGCTGCTCTGCTGCTGCTGCCTGAGGGTTGGCTTCTGCCACCCAGACACATTCACATCAAAGGAGACCAGCAGCACCTCAGAGAGCAGGAGGGACAGTCTGAGGAACAGTTTTAATAAGGTCAGGAACCTGAGTGTGGCCTCCCCGCCATCCACCCCAAGCAAAACTCGCAGGGCACCTAGAAAATATAGGCTGAGCACCACCACCAGCTGCCTGTCAGTTTCAAGTGGTTAAACCACAACGTTCCCCTCCCAAGTAAACCAACCTGTGTGCACTGATACACATCTAACCGTTTCCTCACAGTTTTGGTTTGAATGTTCACTGCTTCATGAAATGCACATGCACTGCTGACTAAACGCTCCAGTAATATCCTCAAAATATTCCAGTTTGCAACAATGTTACAAGAAATGTTATTTTTTTTGCATAACAATGCATTCTTTTGTAACTGTAAATGATATTTTACATTCACCGTACTTTTCTATTATTGCACTTATTGTTTATGTGAATATAAAATATGGATGTTTAAGTTGTTTTTTGTACTTCTTCTGTGTAAGAAATATAAATAAAGTTTATTTTGCTTTATCCATGCGTGCCTGCTCTTTTCAGTAGGATAGTACCTCTGCTTACCTCTGGAGGGAGGCACCTCATCAGAGCTTTGACCCCCTCCTGCAAATGATCAGATGATTCAGTGTCACTTAAACCTTCATAGACTGAAAGCGGACATTATACAGACCTTAATATCAATTCTAGATTTACTAAATATACCAAATATACAAATTCCAGCTCGTTTAAATGATTATTTTAGTCTGCCTAAAGAAGGCTTAATCTGTATTCTGCAGGCATGTCGCTGTACATGTAATGCTTCTTTCTGTAGTTTCAAAAGCTTTTCCTAACAGGCTTTTCAAGAGGCCATTTCCTGCGTTTCTGACAGGATGACTGATTGGAGTTCAGTGGAGGAGGTGAGGGCTGGGACTGCAGCCCCAAGGGCATACACAGCCAGGGCTAATTGATAAATTCATTATGACTGTCTGGCAGCACGAGGAGATAAGGTTCAGCAGATAGTATGTACCCTTAAATTATACAGGCTACTGTACTGTACTGTATTTCTCCTGCTGACGCACACTGATCTGAGATGGAGGAAAGTATTTTTACAAATCAAAAGTAGTCGTCTGCCGTCCTGCAAAGGCGCAGCATGCCAGCAAGTGCTTTATTTGTTTTTACAAAAGAATCAGTGCGATCACTCCAAGCGACAGGGGGTTTCTCACTAGCTGTAAAACTCAAAGCGATCTGTGGTTCAAAAGATTTGGAAGTTCCCACTCTTAATATAAGATCATGGTTAATTCTCTCAGGTTTTTGAAGTATATCCTAAAAGAAAGACCTGTTTACATGATAAGTCCTCCTAAAGTTAATGACCAGGAAAGAAGCATCTCCAGTTATTATTTATCAAGCAATTCTCTGCTAATCGTTTGAAGGCTGGTGTTGTTTGAGCAGGCACAGACTACATGCAGTCATCACGCTGTGACTCAACTGTTGCACGAAAATGACATTCTTGGTGCAGCTGGGAAGCATGTCCCGTCTGCCTGCAACGCTAAAACGAAAATTGCATTTAAAAAACCTCTTTAAAAATGAAACGGGTACAGCGTTAGAAAGTGAACGACTTATTGAAACAGGAACGATGGATTATTACAAATTACTGCAAGTGGATTGGTGCACTGATAAGAGCCAGTGTGGTAAGTGAGTCACAAACCCGTGTTGGCGGTAAAAAAAAGATTATGCAAGATGGCAAATAGGCTTAATCCCTTTCCTAGAATTTCCAAGCTAGATTTTGCAGACATTAAATGCCTCAAAGTGTCCCCGTAGGCCAGAGCGATAAAGCCTTATACCCCGAGAGTTAGCCTCAGTTCCATTAGGCTCCCCAGGAAGTGTGTTTAAAAGCTCAAACATGATACTGGGATTTTCTGTCTATTGTCTAATAATGACCTGAAGTAGTTACTGCACCAGCACACGGTCTTTCAAAGACATTTCATGCTGGGTGAGACTTCAGTCTTATAACACATGATATTAGGCCGATCAGGAGTTATTGCCTCGTCTTTCTTTGTTTCACACACCTGGCACGACTTCCTGAAGTTAAAAACATTTGCTTATCAATAACGATTTCAGAGATGTTCCAGGCTCCTGGCAGTCTGTCATGCAGGCATTCCCGTTCATGACATCTGAAAGCTGCACGGGCTCGTCAGCGTCGACTGGAAATGTAGTGGTGAAGGTGAGGAAGGAAGAATCCTGCTTTCGCCCACGCAGAGCTTGAGGTGATTGTGTTGTGGCAAAATATGCAGGAAGCATGCACACACACACACACACACACACACACACACACACACACACACACACACACACGCTCATTATTCAGCGTTAAATCAATGTAAAATGACAAATAATGACATGTAGTCGTGCACATAAAAGATGCACGTGCACACGCTCAAGGTTAAACATGCACAGATACCCTAAGCTCTCTCGTCTGCTTTGTTTTTGTGGCTGGGGAACCGAGCAAGTTATAGCTAGTTGTGTGTGTGTGTGTGTGTGTGTGTGATTCCCCCCTCTTCATGAAATCCTGCATCTCTGCCGTTAAGTGCAGGGGATAAAACTCCCTCATCCTTGGTCCTGGCATGGCTCCAGGTCTGGCTGCCTGATGAAAAAGCAACAGCAAATTCCAGGCTTTATTAGCTCGAGCCTGAGAGACATTTGTTGTATCATTTCTGTAACGTGTCACGGGCTGATCACCAATCCATGCTGCTGCTCTCTCGTTCTCCTCTTACAACAACAAGGCCTTTTCACTCTTCTAAATGAGGTACGATGGGTTAATGACGGTTGCGTGCAGACGTGGCTATGCCCTCAATAATTACCTTGCTGGCTTTGCCTCCAGGTGTTCAGCAGACAGCTAATGATGTACTGTCTGAGGAGAGGGGAAGGCAGCGGGTGAGGCAAAAAAGCTACACGGGGGAGCTTGTGATTGGTTGCTATCAGCACTGCGACAACTCGGTGGCACATGTGGTGCAGAAGGACTGGGTGTAAGAAGAGCCCAGAAAAGAAAAGAAAAACAGGAACTCACTCGGGATGTGCTCGTAAAGACAATCCTGCTACATGTCCGTACAGCCGTACTGCTGAAGGGAAATGACACCGTTTTATAAACTGTCTTTCATTTTCAGCCTTGACGTCATTTCTGTGACACGTTTCTAGTTTCCTTGCAGAGATGCGTGGCTGACTAATACAGAAATCAATATCAAGGAATACTCCACCCAAAGGCCCGTCTTCTGAAAGTGAGTCACAGGTCATATATAGAATTCAAGGGTGGATCTAAGAAGTGTGCAGCATGCTCCACTAGGTCAGCGCTTTTTAAGATACGTTGCAGATCAGTCCAGTTTCATATCATCCAAAATATCTTTATCGACTCTTAAACCAGTCCTGCATTTTTGCCCAAACATGGTGAAATGCACAGTTCATGCATTCTGCCCCAGCAAGACAAAGTTTGGAGTTTAGTTCAGTCCTGAAAAACAGCAGCATACACTATCGGCCAATGACATGGCAGCAAGTCCATGCCAAACAAATAAAAACAAATAATGATAATAATAATAAATAAAAATAAACTGGTGGAGTGGTGCAGCTTTCGAGGGGAGGAAATGTGGACGTTACTGTTATTTTTATTTCACAAAAGGACACGAGCACGATGGTAAAGTGCAAACTGCACCCAGGACAGAAATAACTGCATTATACAGTGAATGCAACTCTTTGCAAGCATCTGCTCTGACAGCATGCTAACGCTAAGCTAGTGATGATAGAGCTGCGTGCATGCTGGCCCAGGTAACAAAGGCAAGGATCCATGTCTGTAGCAACACTTCTGGACCCCTTTAGTATCAGCTGAGCATGGTTTAAATGTCACAGCCTTCCTGTGTAACTTTGCTGGTGTTCACCTGTTTACCTGCTTCTTGCAGGACAACACACCATGTGACTGGTTTCTTGAACATGACGATGAGCTCACCGTCCTCAAACGCATGCAAGGTGCACCTAATAGAGTGATCAGTGAGTGAGACTGAAACAGAGGTGGTCTTTGTGTTCGTGCGATGAACCCAATCTGTACATGAAGTCAGAGTTTAGGTTCACATTCTGCACCGTCCGGTTTCTCTCTGTCGTCCTACAGCCGCGTTCGTTTGGAGTTTAAAACCAGATGGTGCTTTCAGAAGATTTAAGGACGTGATCAGTTGAGGGCCAGGTCAATTTTCTGCCTTCCTTCAACTCAGTAAACATCTTAGGATGCATTTCACTAAGGGCACAAACAAATGATCTGCTCTGAGGCTGAAGGAGAACGATAAACGATATGTTGTTGGGACACAGATAATTCCAGGAGTGTGTCTAAAGCTTTTTATCACTGTGAACAAACTGACCACAAAGTATTTCAGCCCATAATGGATAAAAAAAACGTGTAGCAGCTGTTTCAAAGCTACAGAAAAGGATCTTCAGAGATATGATTTCACTGCTGTTCAGAGAAACATGAGGACGTATTGATGCTTCGGTCCAGACAGCAGCATGTAAGCACTGCACATTGTTTAAAGACAGGGTGGGATCCGCCTCTAATGTAATAAATGTCTGAAATTACAGGAACGAACTGACTCACTGTTGAGAGGGGGAAGGATTATCATTCCTGTTGTGCTGATATGTTGTCATGCACACCCACAAAATCTTGTTCTGTTTCCTTCTGGCTGAATATGGAGGGAAATCACATCAGAATACTCCAGATAATCCAGTTGGAGACGGTCGAACTGTCTCATTGTTTTGCTATCGTAACACATTTGCATAATCGCAACCTGGCAGACGATTTAAGCAGCAGAACACGTTCAGCTTTTTTAACCCACTTCTGTACTCACATCAGAGCAGTTTGAGCTTTATTGCTGACAAATAAACTGTAAGTCATTTTAGAACAGGAGACAGTGGCTGGAGTATCGCACATGCTGCACCGAAATCATTTATGTGCCCATTATACTTTATAGAGGAATACTTTTTAATGGCTCTATCTGGGTTTATGGTGCCTATAGCGTTTCCTTTATCTGTGACACACTTTCTAAAATATTCTTATCATTTATTATGGCTTCAATCATTTTTATGATTCAAAAGAGTTTCTATGTTCGTTCCACTGGATCTTTGTGCCACACGGTCTGAAAGCTCCCAGCTCCGCATCCACACACCAACCAGTACAAAGGAGATATTCAGCTACAAACACAGCATCCCTGAAAGCAGCATGCCTGTCTGCTGTGCTTGATGGATTGTCAAAGTGCATGTATTTGCACTGTGAAAAGAAAGTTTTTACAGGATAAACTAAACACACCCTGACTGCTTCAGTCAGCTGCTCCTAATGAAATGGGATGTCCAAAGGAGGAGGGTGGAGGAGCTGGCCACCTTACAATCACTGAGTTAACCATAAACTCCTTTATATAGCAAAGTACATCGCATGTGAGGTCATGGGTATGACAGCTAAAGCTTAGCCCAAATTTGGGTCACACAACAGGACAATGATCATCACAGCAGCAAATCGACACCAGAATAACTGAAAAAAGAAGAATCGAGGTGCTGCAATGACCCTGTCAAAGTCCTGACAGCAGCCAGGTTGAAATGAGCTGTGCAAATGCCCACAAACCTCAATGAAGCGAAGCAGCGCTGCCAAAGTCAGTTACAGTTGCCATTTAAAAAGGTGGTATTCAGAATACAGTTACTTTCTTGAAATAAAGGGATCACACGGCGGTCTTTTCCTGTTTCATATGTTAGGCTGTCCCGTCTCTATTTTGGGTAATTCAACGCCGGTGGAAACCCAAACAAAGCACCCATTAAGAGGCTCTATGCCTGTGTTTGAATCACCTCTACTTGCGAACCGCATGACGTGAAGAAATATTTTTAAAAATTATTATTCAAAAAATTGTTTAAGTTGTCACCGAGCAGAAACGTACGGAGCCCCGCAGAGGACATGGGAGAAAAAAACAATTAAGACGGACTTTTGCGAGATCTCGCAAAACAGAGACGTATGAAACTAAGAGCCAGTGTGGTAAGTGAGTCCGTCTTAATTGTTTTTCTCCCATGTCCCCTGCAGGGCTCCGTAGAAACGGGAGATGGAAGCATGTAAATATAATAATAACCACTGCAGCTAAAAAGACGAGCCCAGTTGTAAGTAAGCTCGAAAATGTGACGTCAAAACCTCAAAGGATTGTAGCTACCAGTGGCAATTGGTACAAGCGCATGCAGGCTTTCACAAGAAAACAGACACTCTCATTGAGTAACGTATTCAGAATACGTTACAAAATACATTTTGGGGCATGTAATCTGTAATCTGTAGTGGAATACATTTTAAAAGTAACCTTCCCAACACTGAAGACAAGTGACTGATAATGATGGCCTCAGCTTACCGCTGCTACATGTGGTTCTGCAAACTGTTGAATCGTGGGATGTTCTCTTCTTCACGGGAATCGAGGACAATCTTTTTGCAGCTGTTAGCTGCGGTTCAGTTACAATGTAGCTGCAATAAGATCATAAAACTACATGACTTCAGTAACGTTCAGTATGAGCCAGGAACTGTTAGACGCAGTGTTGCCAACGCCTCAGTAAGGAAAATCGCTATTGGCTGTCCTAAAAGTCGCTAGAAGTCGCTAAATGACGTCATCGCCTAATTTGCATAATTGGTCATGCTAATCTAATTGTAACCCATGTTGTTGGAGAGAGAAATAACATCGTGGAAGAGACATAAAGTGAGTAAAAAACGTCCTAAATGCAGTTAGAGTTTATTTAGAACTACAAATTAAATTTCTTTTAGCAATTATTGTTTTTTTTAATGTCACAATTCCAACCCTGCTCCTTTACCCGGGCTTGGACCGGCAAAAGTGACCCGAAATAGGCGCTCTGGTGGAGTTACTGTGTGTGTGTGTTTATAAGTAGTTTTAAACCTTGTGATCCACAAAACAGCATAAGAGTAAAAGAAGAACTGACTGCGTTACAGCACCCGCTGCTTGTTGAGAGTAAAAGCGATACGCGCTTCCACGTCTTTTTTAGCGACTTTTTCTTTTAGAAAAAAAGTCGCTAAGGGGTCTGAAAACTCGCTAAATATAGCGACAAAGTCGCTAAGTTGGCAACACTGGTTAGACGCATAACTGTGTTATACATAAATGTAATAATGACTTCATGTAACAGACGTGGCTGCTGTTTAAGTAACCTTTGATAAACCGACACACAGCACGTTCCCGCCATTTATTTCATGCAGCAGGTCTCTTTTGTGTGCAAGCGTGCACTATGGAAATATCACTCCGCCAAAGCAGGTGCTTGTGCACGCCAGAACATTCATGTATAGTTCTTAGAGCGGAGCTGACATCAGTAATGGCCAGACAGTCGGTATCTGGTCGTCTTCACACACACACACACACACACACACACACACACACACACACACACACACACACACACACACACCTGGCAGCAATAGGGAACTTTAGGCCCTCTCCTATAGGGATAAACGCCTCCCTATAGGAGTAAGAATCCCATTTATTTAGAATTTTGCTTACAATTCAGCAGCCAGACATCAACAATGGCTGTGCAAATATCCAGTGTCGGGGTTATAATTACACCCAATCAATCAGTGGTGCTTGCCATTTTCCTTTTGGCATGTCAACAAGTAGAACAAAGACGACGGGCGTATTCTTTGCATGTCCGGATGGAAAAACTCAAACATTTGCATACAGCCCTCTTTATCCTCACATGGTGGTTTCTGTTGACTGCACCTGGCTGAGGAATTCTTTTCGGAGGAATCCGGGAACACTTTTGGATCTTGCAATGATAATGCGCTCAACTTTCTTTCTTTTTTTAATGAATCATGTCTGTAGCTGTGCACAAACATACTGTAGCTCATCCACACACTATAAACTGGGAAAGAAAGCAGACGAAGAGGAACAAGGGAGAACAAAGAGACGCCTAAACAACAAATTGTGTTCAGTTGCTTCCTAATTATAGGGGAATGCGCTGCATGTTGTCTTCATTCTGCATTTTCCGCTGTATCATAACAAAATAATAAGTAAGAGAAAAGGCCATTGTGGAGAGATCTAATCTGATGCCAATATGGGCAACATGTGGACGGTGCTCCGAGACCAGCTGTTTCCTCTTTATCAGACTCTGGATAGCTGGACACAAAGGAGACTGGCTCCAGGTTATGAGATATGAATGAATGCAGACACACACACTGACAACACAGAGGCAATTATTAAGCAACTTTTTTTCTTTTTAATTTGATAATTTCAGACAAAAATTTCCTTCTTTGTTTAGTGTGGAATAAAATGACCAAAGACAACCGTTCTCTCTTCAGGTGCTGGATGTCGGCCATCTGCGCTGACTTTGTCGTCAACCTTGGGAATATATGTGAGCGTGTTTACTCCCTTTTCTTAATCCTCTCTCTCGGCCTCGCTGTGCTGTGGCGGAGTAGCGTGACCACTTAACTAATTGTGCTGTGCAAGATGTTCCAAGGGTGATGATTTGGCTTCGGTTTCCTAAAGTTTCCAAAGAGAGGACGTGAAGAGGGCTCTGCGGGAGACTCCTTTGGAAATGTGGAAAACAATCTGAGGCTTAGTGAGGCTAACGTGCTCAACATGTCGATGTCGAGTAGGTAACCTTAGCGATCCATCGCTGAATAGCTACCATTTTTGCTCTAATGCAGCAGATTTAGGCAAATACTGATTTGATGATGAGGCTTGCAATTCCTCCTCCTCATCAGTGTGTGATCTACATATCGTGGTACTCCAAACACCATCCAAAAACCTTGGATATGAGCTACACGCTGGCACAGATACTGCTCTTATGCCAAAGTGGTTTCACAGGCTTTGAGTTTCTCTGTGAGTTTCTCACAGCAACCAACTCGTCGCATGTAGACGCTCACAAAGGCTCACACTTAAAGAACTAGGTAAGCATGGATTAATCTTGTGAAGGGAGGCAACCTTATCCTAATCTTTAGCTTCTGACAGGCTGACTCGAGAACCTTACGTAGATGCACAGACGTGCGAGTCGCAAGTTGCTCATGTTGAGTTTTGTGTCGCCCTTCTCGTACGTGACATTAACTTCTGCTGTCCTGCTGTTTGGTTTGGTTTAGGAAAATGTTGTGGTTGGCTCACAACACCCCTCCTTTACAATATTAACTCTGCACACGATACTACAGAGTTAATCGTGTGCAGAGTTTAATGCCTTAAACAAAGGTGCATATGTGACGACTGTGAGAGGAGGATCGCTACTTAGGGTCAGAGGTCAGTTACAGTTACATAAACCACTTGTACACAACGTTTCTGTATATCTGGCTTCCTGACAGCAAAGCTTACTTTTAGACTAGGACTACAGTCAGACTGAGGAAAATGGTGGAAAGCACACGTGCAGTGAACTTGTTGCCTTGGCTGCTTTGAAGATCTGTGAAAACTTGCAGTCAGCTGACTGGACGGGGATTAAAAAATGGAAATAAAGCAGAGTCAGTCTGGTGCACACGAAGAAGGAAATGGTTTAGTGGTCGACAGCTTTGACAAGTGGAGATATGAGCATTACTTTGGTTTTAGTGCATGAAAGGACAAAAGTACAATGGTGAAATTAATAAGCAGCCATGCTATGCTGCTAACGCAACTTTACAAGCGTCCACACAAACTGCACGCTAACGCAAAGGCCGTTTTATGGAGTAACGTCAAACGAAATGTAACGAGTAGTGCAGCAAACGATTCTCTGCGCTGAGTAATCGAGAAACATCCTGCGTTAACAACCCCAGCACTGGTTGTAAGGTGGCTGACGTCCTGCACAAGTATGCTCATTTTTATGGACTTACATCCGTGATAGACATGTTTGTAACCGTGCACGCGCTGCAGCTCCATAATAGACGTGTTCTGAGTGTCCCTTTGTCTGTGGCACATGTGAAAACAATGAAGCGTTTTTAGTCAGTCGAACAATAAATCCTACGCGGCTTCATAGATTTGGGTGTCGTGTTTCAAAGAATCGTCACTCTCTCATCTCACGAGAGGGTTGAGGCTCCGAGCGGTGACTTGCAGGTTTGATGTTACGTAGCAGCGAGCTGACCGCTGGCGTCGTTTGTTTCCATGAGGCCCGAGGAACGGAAGGAGCTAAAGCTTTGTAGAACAGATGTTCCTGCTCAGCTTTAAACCAAATTACCCAGCCGCGCTCGCAGCCATGGGCCAGAACCACACAGACGCTGATTGAATGGCGAAGGCGGCAAGAAAAGTAGATCAGGCTCAATAAAGCAGCCACATCATGAAATCTGGTCAGCCTTTGAGGCCTGAAGATAAAAGGGATATTGACATTGCTATGGAGACTAAGAGGAGAGCTGGCGGCTTCGGTCTGGGTGCCGGAGACTTCCTGTGTGTTTTCATGTTTTTCATTTTGAAGCAGCCGTTTTAACTCGCTTTAATTCAGACGGAAAGTTGAACCTGGACTGATGTGAAATGTAAAAAGCCTGGAAGTTGTAACAGAAGATGAGCTAAAATGTAAGCTGTTGTTTTTACAGCATGTTATTTATTAAGTCAACTTTACATTTAAACTGTGTTTCCTGAGACGGCGAAATCAAGAATCTCTCCTCTGTTTAAAAGCTCGGCACTGTTTAAAAATGATTACTGACGACGTTTGTATTCACAACCTAAACACAGCGTTGAATCACTAAAGGTGGATTCATTCACAGGCCTCGGTGAGCACTAACACATCTCTGCTTCAGGCGTGCGACTCATGGCTCCACCACAGGAATAACATTTCTGACCCTCTGACTGAATCAGCAGACACGTTCGTGTGACTTCTGGCACTCGCTACGCCGTCACGACGATGGAAAATGTTGCGTGGGACAGATGTGGCTCAAATGTCAGGACACACCTGACATCTGGACCACATAAGGTGAAGCTGTGGCTTATGTGACACAGCTACACTCACCCCGAGTCCAGCCCATGAGTCAAGGCCATATGTGGCTCTTAAGCGAGCAGCAGATGTGGTCTGCTTTCGGCCCGTTGCTTTCTGGGAGCTGTGAGTGGTGGAGGTGCGTTGTGGGTTAATGCTGGCATGGCAATTTGATGAGGAAGAAGAACGAGTGGGAGACTCAGCGGCGTAAGATTAAGGCCGGGTGTCAACAAAAATAATATCTGTGCTGAAGTGGCAAAAAGTTCCTCCAACAACCGCTTGAGGCTGAAAGGAAACTCAAATGTCTTACAGCCTGATACAAGACCAGCTATATTTTTTATGATCTACACTTTTAAGCTTTAAAGGCATGCATTACTGAGGGAAGGCCTGCTTTGACTGACAGGTCGACGCTGACACAGGAGGCTGGAGCCAGAGGCATTATCACCGTGTTTGTGGTGTCGGTGCTTTGCTGTGCTGAAGCCTATACTGCACTTTTTATGCTTGTGTTATATTTGTACGTTACTCAGGACTAAGTAGCAGATATCCATGTGATGCTATCATCAGCTAATAACTTAAAAATTCGCCATCTTGCTAGAATTTGGTCACTTTTCTCTCTATAAAACCCAACGTGGTTAAAATGCTCAGAAGCATCAGCGTGACTATGATATCTTTCATATTCACAGTCATTCAGAAATAATTTTGATCCAAACATTGTGCGTCATTTTTATTTTCTTTGTTTTAAAAACTCTGTAATTATCTTCCATTAACCTCTTCTTGTCATCCGTTAGGCTTAGGCCTCGCCTCTTTCCCGATTGCCGCTATTGTCTTCGTCTTTGTTCTTTCCTGCTGCAACATGCTTTTTGTACCCGGGGATAAGCGATGTTATCTTTTGACACTGAATAGAAATAAAGCAATGCCAGAATTCTTTCTCAGGCTCATTTAAACTTTATTGCATTCAGTCAGTGCTGGGTTTGTGCTGGAACGAAACACCTGCAACATCAGAATAAATCATGCATTAAATGAACATGCTGACATTTAGAAGAATGCACTTCATGCACCATTTCTACTCAACACTTTGTTCAATTGAACACCTACACAAATCATAGCCAACTTGTCAGTGGTACCACCTGGCTGAAACAATGCCCTGAAGTCGGCATCACCGATAGAGAGAAACCCCTCTCTAACCTTTTCACTGGGTAATCTCCTCCAGGTCTGAATGGAACATTTATCTGCAGAAATTTCAAGTAATGGAAACATAATTTTATGGCGGCAGCCAGGATCAGTGGAGGTGCCAGATAAGAGCAAATTCATCACGCTTACTGATGAGCTTCCACTTTCCTCTGGATATGAAATTTTCAAGCACTTTTCCTTTTGTGGCTCCACACACTCCCATTCGCTCACAATGTGGGGCTGCTGGTTGAAATCCATTGCACAGACATAGCAGACATTTCACTGGGATTAGCTCACAATGAGCCCTAGTCTCAGCCTGGCCTTTGACGGCACAGACAGAGAGACGACACAGGTGAAGCTCGAGGGGCGTGTCTGCAGGCGTCTCAGGAGGAGAATGCAGGAGAAAGATGAAGGTTGAACAGAACAACAGGATTGGGTTCATTAGCATGCACGAGTATTCACAAACACCAACCCATCGGCTCATGAAACATTTACACGTCGACGAAGGAAAGCACAGTCGTCTAAGTCGGGACGCACTTCCACGGAGACGTCAAGCTTCAGTCTGACAGGTTCGGGGACTCTGGTTTGGATTTCATCACCGCCTTTGACTCGAGGCGAGCATCACGTCAGTTTGACACAGCAACCAACAACAGCTGAATCTCGGTCTCGCTGCTGTCGCTCGAAGCTGTCGCGTGTCTGTAGGCTCCACTCCTGTTCCTGCTGAACTGAGCCAGTTTTCAGGTATAACACTGATACCAGTTCAGTAGGCACAGGAGGGCATAGCCCAGAAACAACTGTGAGTGCTGCAGCTTATTTTTGCTCACATCATTGCAGCACGCAGCGTTAGAACAGCAGCACCAAGTTCGGGGTGAATTACGCAGCATTAGGCAAATTTACTGCAGTCACGCAGCTCACAGAGAGCAGTGGGAGAATTTGTGATCACTTAAGACACTTTTATTTCAGGAAAAAAGGGTTTTACTTCTTAGTTTGCACTGGTGTTAATTTGCTAAAAATCCACCCAAGAAAAATTAAGCGACAGCTCAGACCAACATGAAATCAATCAGCTAGTTTATCGTAGGAAAAGCTGGGAGACTTTCAGCTACGGGTGATAAAGTGTGGGAAGGTTAGTGCTAAACACTGGCACTGACGTCCTAAGCTACCTCAGTCGGACGTGAAGTGGCACGCCCAGGTACAGTTGACATTTAGCACCACATTCCTAATCCAGATGCAATCTGAGGCATTTGCAAGAACACATTAAACCTGGGTCACATGGCCTCGCTCAAACAATTTCAAATATATTTGGCATGCACCATGATTCTTGCCAGATGTTAGAGGTAAGAAGACAGTTGTTGCTGCAGGCAAATGAAGAAACAGTACAGCTTGTCTCACCTCTGGACCATATTGCACAAGCACGCTGCCTTTGGTCCACAGAAGCAGGTGAGCCCACATTAGAGCCGTGAGCCGAGCTTCTCCCTTTCCCACCTAATCTCTCCCCCCTTCTCCTCCCTCCTTCTTTCCTCATATCCGAGATCATCAGGTTCTTTCCATTCAGCGGAACAAATCCCCCAACGTCGAATCCACTATTTCACCTCAGGCACTGAACTTAGCCACTGTGAACAACACATAGCAGGGATCAATGCTCACCAATTAGCTAAGCTCTGTGCCTTTAGCAAGTGGGTGGCAGGCTTTCGAGGGACCAGAGCCTCACGCAGACCTTTACGTGACTGCTCACCGGTAAAGTTGGTGGCTTTAGCGCCTGCGGTGCTTCGGATGTTGAGGTTCGCTTTCGTGTTTCGGAGCGTGCTGCCGGTGTAGGATCAGGGCCGCTTCCCTGTGTGTTTAAATCTAAAATCCGAGAGCTGAAACGTGAGCTGACTCCAAAAGTTAGTTCTATCACGTAAAGCTGCACGGCCCTCACGTGCATTTACATCAACTTCCTGTCATACTTGAAAGACGAGACGTGTGAAGAGTTTGAATTTCAGACAGCTGCACGTTTAACGGCAGCCTCGTGAGCGTTTCGACACTTTCTGTGCTATGTCACAGCTCTCCTTGTGAGAAGTCTGCTGAGAGTTGATCGCCGTATCTAACTTCACCCATATTTGACTCCATAGCAACATCCAGCATCAGAAATCAACTGAATCCAATCAGAGCAGCTAGGACGGCTACACAAAAGCAACCCGCGATGGAAACAGTGCGGTGGGTCACCAGCTGAGCTGTGAAGGAGTGGAAATCCCTGGCAATGTGATTTTTGTTTCTCTTTGTGCATCAAATCACGGTGCCAGGAACCCTCCCCACCACAGCCGAGATAGAGAGGCTGCATCCGCCCTCCCCTGCCCTTTGTAAGGTTACGTCCTCGTGGGCTCCAGATGCCTTTTTCCCACAGCAGCTGTGAAGCACCTGTGACCTAAAAGAAAGGTGGAGAAAGGGGAAAAAAAGAAGATTTGAGATACTCCTGGGGAATAAAAACTGTATATCAGAGCTTGAACTGATCTGATAATCTGTGATTCGCTTCATCTTGCTTTTGTAACCCTGGAGTGACAGATGATGCAGCTTATCTGTGACAAAGAAATAAAGATTACATTTGCGGGGTGAGAGGAATGACTCTGCAGACTTTCTGCTGCACAGATCAGCAGGAAGCAGCAGATGTGGAGACTAGTCGGAACATGCAGAGCCAGCTACCTGGTCAGTTTGTTTAAAGGAACTGGAGGGCAAAAATAAAACATCGCTTGTTTGAAATGGCAAAGGCAGCGCAGAGCGTTTGGTCCTCCTGGAGTCAGTATACACACCGTGAAATGTCAGCTCAGGATAACAGGCACCAGAAGGAAATCTGCTCCTTTTTAAACAGAACAACAACAAGTACAGTAAAGTGACTCGGTTCTGCTTTGTGTCCAATTAAACTGGAGGGTTTGGTCCCCCCCCCCCCAAGTGCAGATTACGAGACACAGGAGAAGAAAAAAGTTTTTTTGTCTTGTTTTTTTAACATTTTTTTTATTATTCTTGCAAAATGATAGCGTCACCGTGTATTATTATCCTTTGTTGTTCTTGTTTATGCTGTTTTTCAGGGAAAATTCCAGGCCCACCCTGGTGGGGAAGAAATAATGACAGGATTGTTGAGCAGCACTGAGGGGGAGGTTAGGGCAGAGTCTCAACAGTTTCGCCTTTATTGCTTTTCGTACGTCGCCGCCGTCTCCTCTCCCTCAGTTTTAGAGCCGAAACCATGGAGACTTTTCTCCATCATGCTAATCCAGATCAGATGAGAGATATAACCCAATTGTCTCATGCTCATTCCCTTTGTTAGCTGGATGAGAAGCTTGAAGCCACTCCTCGTGTCTGATCGTTAACTCTCAGGCTAAAGAAAGCAGCGAGTTCACGGAGAGGCATTTCTTAGCCTCGCTGATTAACGTGTTATGGCTGGTTTGTTAAATCTCACTTTTACGGTCAGACTACATCTTGGCAACTTCTTGGAGTACCTGGCGGGTGAAAGGGTGAGCCACAAAAAGAAAAATAGTCCAACACAGGTACATAAAAGACACTTGCTGTGCCTCAAATTGTGTACCATTATGTGTGCACACTGCAAGCACAGCTGCACAAAGGTCACCACAAGAACCTGTGTGGTTTACCCGTAACGATCCAAAGCCTGAGTGTGGAACAGTGCACACTTCACACCTTCAACAGTTGCCGTCCAATTAATTTTCTCAGGGAGAAAATTCTCGGAAATTTCTCCCTCACAGTAGGCGGACTGTTGAGGGACTGCTGGGTTTTTTAAACGCAGGTTTTCTTTTACCCAGTGATGACAAATGATGATAGCACCACTTTCTCCCACCACAGGGACACGACACGATAGGTTAACGCAGCTGTTGAAAAGAGATTGTTTAACCAGGAGTTTCACTTCCTGGTTAAATGGATGTTTAAGTAAAAGCAGGTAAGCAGAACTCGAATGTGTAATGGAGACAAAAAGCTGAAGAAGTAAGAAACAGAGTAAAACTTACCAATAAAGTGACTGATCAGACCAAAAGAGACACGCGGGGGAAAGAAACACTAACAAATTAAGTAATTCGTTACTCTG
Organism: Pundamilia nyererei; assembly: GCF_000239375.1. Classification (NCBI taxonomy): domain Eukaryota; kingdom Metazoa; phylum Chordata; class Actinopteri; order Cichliformes; family Cichlidae; genus Pundamilia; species Pundamilia nyererei. The sequence goes on from NW_005187584.1 coordinate 1,081,307, forward strand.
AAATAACTAAAAAAACAAGCGATGAGTCAAAAGAAATAAAAGAGTAAATCATTACAGTCTCTAATTCTTCCTGCACTCAAAAGTGGAACATGTTTTACTCAATCCTGCTAGGCGACCCACCCAAACCCCGACCGCCTCCGGTAAACCAAGAAAAAAGTGTTACCAAAGTTACCAATCAAGGTGCTTTCAACTAATAAACACAAGTATGTTAAATGAAATCACATGCCACTGGTGCATGAGGTTACTGTTTGTTTGGCATGGAGTATGGAGACAAACTGTTCTGTGTAGAGGAGGCGGGGTCAGACACTCAGCAAGCTCTAAATCTTTGCAAAACACCCGCAGTCAGATGCTGCAATCGCCGTTTAGATAAGGGCACAAGCTGCAGTGTTTGATTGGAGATGATGATAACCTGCACTGCTGAGTACACATTGTGTAATATAAGTCTCAGCATGAGACACAATGAAAGCAGAATGAGAGACAGAGCCTCGGACACTTTCTCTACATTTAAGATCAGGCACGCCATCACAGGCTCAGGCTGCGGAGTGATTCCCATGATGCACTGCGTTTCTTCACTCTGCGTTCATACGTCACCACTGTATTTAATCAGTAATAATTATTCAACTTTACCCGAAACTGGTCGCAGCAGATGGCCCCGCCCCTCCCTGAGCCTGGTTTTGCTGGAGGTTTCTTCCTGTTAAAAGGGAGTTTTTCCTTCCCACTGTCGCCAAAGTGCTGCTCATAGGAGGGGGTGTGATTGTTGGGGTTTCTTCCTGATATTGTAGGCTCTTTATGTTAGAATATAAAGCACCTTCAGGTGAGTTTTGTGAGTTTGTGCTACATAAATAAATAAATAAATGATGAGCCCACAGGCAGGGCTGGACTGGGACAAAAGATCAGCCCGAGCATTTTGACTAGTGACCGCCCCACCATGGTATTAAAGCCATAAAGCCTTTATAATAAACTTAAACCTACACCATCCTCCCTATTCTGGTATTCTAAACAGCACTTAGCAAAAATATAAAACAACCTAATTTATAATTACATATACCTCACTAATAGGGTTGCCAACTCCCAGGAAAAAAAGAAAAGAAAAAAAATAGGGAACCACTCCCCCACCTCTGCCTCGAGATGCTTTACTGACAAAAATGTTTTTAATTTAATGCACTTATAAAACAAATGCAAAGAAATCGATTATTTTTCTCCAGTAATTAAATAGATTCAACATCTTTCTTCAGCAGAATCGCAGACTGCACAGATGGTACCTTAACAAAGGAAAGAATACCATAACTTACTAGGATATATACTAGACTTAATATTTACTGAATACACTCAGTAAATTTTTCATTTTACATCAGATAAAAACTTTGGTTGTAAGATTCAGATAATTATTTAACAAAAGCTAGACATTTTAAATGAGAATAAGAAAGTATTTCTTTGTGCCCCCCTCTCCCTGTTAATGCCCTACCTGCCCCCCTGGCAACACTTTGCTAGACCCGCCCCTGCACAGTTACCAGCTGTCAGCTGCTTAGAAAAAGGATCCTGGTGTTATTTGTCTCTCAGAAACAGTTCATAACTTCAACTCATTCATGTCACCTAAAAGGTAAACCTGTTTCTCCTTCACCTGTTCAGCTCTGATGATCCAGTAAGGACATCTCCTGGTTTCATCTTCATGTTTCCCTCTCACCACATATCCAAACCGACATCATGACCAGCAGCTTTACAGCTGTGGCTCCAGCAAACATCAGCTGATACTAGAAATTAATATTAAATAAATTCTAACAACAGCTGATCAAACGTGCTGCTGTTGTTTAGCGCGACATCTGCTGGTTTCCTCTTTCTGGCGCAGAGAGAAAAGCCGATCAGCTGATCATTGATCAGTTTCATGATTGAATTTCACCTCAACTTTAAAGTTCGACCTCCTCGGCTGTAATTGGTCCAGCCCAGAGTCGACCATGACCAACTGGCCAATCCACCACCGTTCATTTATACCGTTAAAAAAGAAAAGAAATAAAACACCATTGGCCCATAAAAACGAAAAATCACGAGTGGCCGCCCGATGACCAGTCCAGCCCTGCACAGGTCACTTGGGAATGCCACGTTTCATGGGAACCGTTTTGAACTTTAAAACATGAATGTAGTTTTTTAGCACTTTGCACTTGTTTTAATGGCTCAGCCTAACCAGAGGTTAAAAATATCTGCGCCACAAGTCTCAGAATGACCCCACGGCTAACAAAAGACATTACAGGACCCCAAAGGCCTCTGTACACATTTTTAAAAATGGCCTGCGGAGCCCGAGTACACGCTGTGCAGCTAACGAAGGCGTGTCGAATCCTTCCACACAGAGAAATATGTCTGCCCTGTCAGGCAGAGTTAACACTCTGCCCCTCCCTGCTAAGGAATCATGAATAAATATGTTTGTCGAGCTTGTGAGACGTTGAACATAAAGTTGTGCTTCACTGAACAGTAAAGTGGAATGAGGGATTGCCTTTCTGCACGTGCGTGCGCGCGCGCCGTTCATTTGCATGCATGAGCTGCAGCGCGTCTGTGTGTGTCTGTGTGTGTCTGCGTGCATCTGTGTGAGAGAAAAGAAGAAAACAGTGAGTGCGAGTGAATGAAGGGAGTGGTCACGTCCTCTAACAAATGTGAGTCACGGTTTGTTTGCAGGGTGTGAAGCTCGAATTGTGAGAATAGCTGTCGACGTTACTGTCAGCTTTAAATTACTGGTGATATATTTTCTGACAAGCGGGCCGCATCACAGGGTGGCACGCGGAAGTTAGACGCGATAATGGTGAAAATAAAATGTCACCTCAAAAATAATCATTAGAAGGTGCTCAAAAACAGCTGCTTTCCATCGTCGTTGTTGTGTAAATGTGATGCCTCCACGTTGTGTGAGTGTCCACAAACATAATTCACAGCCTCAAGGAGCTTCTCGTTGTGCGTGAGGCTGAAGGTGTGAACCAGTCACCGCATTTAGAAAGCGCAAGGTGTGCACTCTCAGCCGAACAAACTGACCTCATTCACGCAGTTTAGACGATCTGCTTGTTGGGCGAAAGGCTGAAGGAGGCAACGCTGAGCTCGAGAGCCAGGTGAGGACACACACACACAACCCCGTTCAGCTATCTTAGTGAGGACCTTCATTGACATAATGCTTTCCCTAACCCTACCCTAACCATTAAAAATGAATGCCTAACCATAACCATAACCAAATTGTAACCCTGACACTAAAACCACATTTTGAGCCTCAAAAAGGCCTTTAAATGTCTCCAAATTTGTGAGGACCAGGTTGTGTGTCCTCACAAGTGACTGTTGGTCCTCACAAAGATAGCTAGACAGGAACACACACACACTTTATCTATAACATGCAGACATGAAAAAATCCACAGCATCTGCTAAAAACAATCACTTTGTTGGGTAATTCTACTCTGTCGTTTGGCTTTGTTTTTGCAGGGGAGATGTCGTGATGCATGTGGTGACCAAAGGTGTAAGTTTCACACGTGAACGCTGAGCTGACGTCACCCAGCATCTCACACGCTGGTGCCGCTGTCATCTGTCAGCCTTCTCTTATAAAACGCAGACAAAGTGCTGAGAGCGAAACATGGAAACAAGAAAGAAAGAATCGTGTGAGAAAGTGCAGCGTCGGATATCGCTGTTTCTTTCAGCATAGTGGTGACTTTACTTATAATTAGACTTACATTTGCCCCTTTATTAGAAACGTTCTTCAGGTCCATATCGACATGGTTTGAAAAAGATTTCTTGATTCCATGTTTTGAATCTCTAATTCAACCACTTCTCTATTGAGATCTGGTGAATGTGGAGGGCGTTAGCGTGCACTGAACTCATGTCCTGCTCATGAATCCAGGTTAAAATGACCTGAGCCTTGTGAAAAGGCATGTTGTCCAGTAGAAGAAGGGATAAAGATGGTCAGCAACAATACTCAGGAAGGCTCCGGCATTTAAACAATGCTCACTTTTCACCATGAGACTCGAAATGCTAGAAAAAAGTTTTTAAAAGTGCCTGAAAATATCCCAGTGTGGTCTTCTGCTGCTGTAGCCCATCTGCTTCGTGGCAGGACGTGTTTTGCGTTCAGTAATACTCTTCTTCGTGTCTTGGTTGTCACTTGTGGTTATTTGAGTTACTGTCGCCTTTCTTTGGCCTTGAAGCAGTCTGGACATTCTTCTGTCTCTGACTCCAGGAAGGTCTTTTTACCCAGAGAGCTACGACCGTCCTCCATGAACCCTCCAGACGTTTGTGTGGGGAAATCGCAGCAGATCATCAAACACTCAAACCAGTCCGTCTGACACCAACGACTGTGCCACGTTCCAAGTCACTTTTTTCCCTCATTCTGACGCTCAGTCTACAAATTCCTGAGCTGCTGCCGTGTGATTGGCTGATTAGATATTTCTTAACAAGCAGCGGAACAGCTTTATAGTTTGACTGTCTGTCATTTCATTTTGCAAACAGCTTCAAACTGCCAGTTTCCTTATCGTGTAACCACTCGGTCACAAGTAGCATCTGCAACAATCCAGCACCATGTGGTGGACGACCAAGCAAATAAAATGCTGGACAGAAGGCCAGTAACTGACATTTTCTGAAAAGACTGCCTGCATAATCACCTTTACCGAGTACTCTGTGACTTCATTCTTCCTCTTAGAGCTTTTTTAATTCAGCCACACAACATGAACTGAATGGGGTCGTTTTAGACCAGTCATGCAGTCGTGCACTTACAGTTTCTCCCAGGACTCTTCAATCTGTACTCTACAGATTAACTAACCTTTGCATAAGTGTTGAAGACATATTTTAGCAGCCCATCTGCAGACAGGCTTCCCAAGCATTGCTCAGGCTCTAATGGCTGCGGTGTGTTGGGATGCTTCATGTTACAAAGCTTTCTCTATACAAACAAATAAAACAGATTGCATTAGAAACGTTTTGGTTTATGGATGCCATATAGTCAGGCTCAAGCTCCACCCTTGCTCTTTTTGATGCAGCAGTCTATAATATGACTGTTGTCTCCACTAAGCTATGATTAAAGTGCGTGCTGTGTGCCCCCCCCCATCTAAAACTTGTGCAACTTTACAGAACTGACGACCACACCGAGCTCACTCAGTCACAGATTTCAGCTTCTTTTTTCGTTTCCTCACACGACTTCACGTGTGAGCAACCAAGAGAAACGCTGCCATTGTCTTCAAGGAGCGACATGACCTAAATATGTATCACTGTCAGCATATTGAAACGATGCCGCTGCTCCCGCCTTTCGACAACATTGAGACGAAGCTTTTCACCCTCTCCTTTCAAGTGTCGCTGTTTGGAACAAATACTTGTAATCTGACATGTTACACTTCCTTTCAAGTATGCCTCTGCTTTAGAGGTGTCGGTAACTTTCCTCGTTTTACTCAGGAACTGGTCAACGTCGCTGAGCAAAGCAGCTTCGGGCTGTGAAATCTTTCCAAAGGTTTTTTCCCGTCTTTAAAAGAAACAGTGTCGTTTTTTGTGTACAAACAAGAGCCACATCCTGTGAACGCCTCTGAGGAAAGATCGCTGTTATTCTTGCCTTTCAACACCTATCGCCACTTGTCCTTCTCAGTAACCGCTGGCTTTTAGTCTCCACCACCATTATCTCCAACCCCTTTTTACATATAGGACACAGCTGACAGGTAACCCCCCCTCCGAGCTCAACCAATCTATCGTCTGTAGGTAACTAAAGACCCCACGGGCATTAAAAAGTCATTACCAGTATTCGTTGGGTCTGGGCTTCATTATTTAGCTCATTAGATCACTCATTCTCAATAAACCAGCCCTCACATGTGACTGATGAAAGGAGCAGACATCAAGCTGGAGCTTTTTCACATGTCCCATTAACAATAATCCACTTTGCATAGCGTTAATGCAATTTGGCAGAGATGTAATTTCATGCAAAATCAATCACTACCGACATTTTCTTGGAAAAGCAACAAAAAAGGACAGAGACTAAACAGATTTGGGAGTTATACGTTAAAAAGTACCTGGTGCTAAAGCACATGAGTGCTGTCTTTAAAGAGGAGCTCACTCACCTCATAAGAACACAGCAGAAATGAAAAAGACAAAAGATCTGGTCCTCTGCTCTGAAAGGAACATGATCGATTATAATGCATGAACGGAAATGGCACGGCTGCATTAAAGCCTCTCTGAATCTGATAGTAGTAGCTATTTCAGCTATTAGCTAATAGCTGTGGCTGCACTGATAACATTTTGACTGGAAGGGAAAGACTCTCAGCAAGAACCTGAGAGGAGCTGAAGCCTGGGGGAGGCATCGGTGCAAACTGAGACAAAAAATGACGCACAAATGATGGCACAGTGTGGTGCTCGAGGAAGAAGAGAGGCCAGGTGACGCAGCACTCGGGGAGATAAACGCAGACATTAGATTGCCGGGTTCGTCTGAGGACGGCGGGATTTATCATCGCTGCAATTAATAAAGCTAACTCTAATAAAGCCTCTTACTGCTCCGAGCTAAACCACTCACTATTTTAATTTGTGCCACACCCTAGAAGTGGTCTCGCTGTACTTTTAGACAGCTCGAAGAATAAAATCCTGACCTAGCTGCTTGTGCGACTGCGAAGGAGGCTTGGGAGCGAGCCCCGACTGACTACTGAGATGCATCCGTCAGCATGGCGTGTGAGAAGGCCAGGAGGAGTTGGCGTGTTTGGATTGTGACCTCTGTAACCGACAAGCTCCCTCCCACTCCAAGCATGCGATCCCTCCACAAACCGAGGCCTGTTTTTCCACCACACATGGCTTCAATTGGAGGCTACTGCTGCCGCTGCTGCTGCGCCTGCAGCTCTGAAAAAAAAACAGCAGCAGCAGCAGCCAGGCATAGCACAACAAAACTGATTATGAAATCAGTGACCAGCAAACAAATGGAGCTGGCGCTGTCGCCAAGTCGTTGGGCAGAAGAGGAAATGGCTGAATTGATATTTTGAAAAGTCTTTGTCAGTTTGTGCACAAGCTTTTAAGCACGCGTGTGCGCGCTGATGTATCCGCGCCGATGTGTGCGCTTGTGTGCAAACAGGCCTGCATTTAAAGTCTCGCTCCAGCGCCAACAAGGCAAGCTGTTTACTACTTGGTTGGTCATAAAATGTAAATATGCATCAGTCGGAGCGCTATCAAAGGCTCCTTCACTTGGTTCCTGGCTAAGATGGCTTTGGATGTGCGCTGTAATTGCCTCGGTTCAGACAGAAATTCTCTGTGGTGGCGAACGGCTGCGCTGAAAGAGCTGAGGGAAACCATGCTGTCCTGTACGTTCTAAAATTCTGCAGTTGATCTGAGGGGAAGCAGCGGGCACACAAAGTGCAGGGAAACCATCAGAGAAGAGAGAAGGACCATGTGGCTGCACACACGGACACACACACATGTGCACAACAAACTACTGTGGAATCACACCAGAGTGCATTTGCAGGGGAAAACACACCACACGCACACACGCGTGTTCCCACTCCCACACAGACTCTATCAAACGACAACAAAATTAGCAGCTGAGCCCAAATAACAAACATCTGCTCATTGTTCAGGAGACAACGCCCATGTCAACATCTGCCTCGAGCAGGAATCTGAGCTGTTCGGCCTTTTTCGAGTTACAGCGTCGCCGTCTAAGACCTCAAAGGCAAGTCTGGCTACCAAGCGGCCACCTTTGTAACACCCCTGGGGAGTTACCAGCTAACCAGGCCAGGCCGATGTTCAAGTAAAGAGCAGGAACAACGGTAAAGCTGCATGCATAACACACACACAGACGCTTGTTTGAATGTGATAAAAATGGTTAAAAGGTCGATGACTTGGCCTAATATAAGGTTATACAACGTTTAGCCTAGTTTTTGATGATTCACAGCAATAACTTCATTTTATGGCTCAATCCCAACAATCATCTCTGACGCGTCTCTGCGTCATCCCATCAGAGCACTTTAACAAATACTAATTCATGCTATGGATACATTAAGCCAAGAGTTGTCATTCAAGGCAATCGGACGGCGTTTACTTGATGTTTCTAGTGAAATATTTGGAACAATACAGCATAGAAATATGGTCCAAATGTTGCCAGGAGCCGTGGATCGTTCAGACTTCTCTGTCCTTATCCTGGCAGTGAGTCACAAACCGCGCTCAGAGGCAGAGACGAGAGGATAATGCGCTGATTGCATTTTTGTAAAAATCTCAGTCCCGATTATTTTGCGTGTAATTTCAGTTCAAGTGGTTTCTCCTAATTTCCTGCTGCTCAAACGTTAAGTGAGCACTCACACATCTGCTCACACATCTGACTCCGATGAATGAAAATATTTACTGACACGTTTGTCTGTGGAGATGAAAGTCAGGTAATGAGTTTGATTTAAAATCACACACATACAAATTATATGTATAGTATACAAACAGCTGTTAAAGGTGGCTGCTCAGAGTAAACATGGCCTAACATCACAAAGAGGCGATAACCTCAATATGGTAATCTCAGGGCACAGCTATGGCAGTGACGACAGAAGCCCCACCCCTTTATTGTTCACGATCTTTTGTTTCTGAGGTGCAACCAATCAGAAGAAAGTTGGCATAAAAGGAGGGCGGGTCTTAGAAAAAGAGGAGCTGAAACCTGTTTGAGTCGACAGACTTTACAAAGAAAGGACGCAAGAAGGAGAGGGCTGAAAAGTGAAGCCAAGGTGGGAACTGAGCGACCGCGTCGGTTTCAAAAAGCGTATAAAAGTCTGCAGACTTCAACTTTCCTGCTGGGTTTATGAGCTCAGCCGCTCATTTTGGGCAGAATGAATAAAACGTTGAGGTCATTTGGTCAGTTTTAGTCCTGCTTTAGAAAGTTTTATTCAGGGAACGTGCGCTGCCTTACAACGTCTGACTGACAAGTCATTAGCAAATGAGCGTGCGGTTTCATTGTCAGTCCCGCCCCTCGCTCGTCACATCTGGTTTCAAAACAACAAGATGATGATGATGGTGAAAACAATCTCAAGGCTCCAGAAACCAGCGGGTGACATCACGGTAGCTACGTCCATCTTTTCTAGCGGCTATGTCTGAGGAGGAGGAGGAACAGGGCCCAGAATAATCAGGATGACTCTGATGGTTTCCAAGAAATGATGAGCTGTGAATAAGAGCAGGTTCCCCTTTAAGTCCTTTAATTTAACCGTGCGTCGCATGTAAAAATAAAACGTCTGCATCTTGATTGTGTCTGACCGGGTATAGGTCACGCAGGCTTTAAGAGTTAACTCTTTTGCAACAACACAGCTGGCCTGATACATTTCCAACGTTTGGCTTTCATAAAGCAGATCGTGTTTCCGGGCGGAGGGGGTGAGAAATCTGTAATATCTGTAATATTTGGTGTGAGATCATTTTCCCAGACATTTCTATTTTTTAAGTGTTTTTTTTCTCCCAGATGTTCATTTATCCGGGTTGTTATATTCTGTTCCGTGCTGGGCAGGTGGCTCTGTGTTGCTCACTTGGTTTGGATAAATAGTCGCTGGTTTTATACTGGAGGGCTGATGAGAGCTGCGAGACTCAATTATACGCCTCAGCTGGGCAGGAAAACAAAACTAATGGCACAAAGTCACAAAAAGATGCTTACAGCTGCAGAGTCGGGTATTAATTCATGCTCCGATTAACGTTGCGAGTGCTCCATTAACTTTAAACTCTATTCATTTCTTTTCTATTAGCTCGATCAACCATAAAGAACTTAAGACAATATCGCACATATATACTGCAGAATTTAATTTAAATACTATACATTTCCATTTAAACAGCTTCTCTGAGCACGTTAGCCTTGCCCTTGTGTAACATGTCTCTTGCACATGGGAACAACTGACTGATTTAGCAGACCCAGATAAAGCCTTGGAGCAGGTTCAAATATTTGAACTATTTGTCCAAAAATGTTCTGTGCACTTGGCTTTAGGGATAGTTTATCAAATCAAACTCCTTCTCCAAATAGTGCTGAGATTATGGCGTTGTACAAAACCTCCCTCAGTCATGAGTTTTCTGAGAAAAAGTGCTGTTACAGCAGCCTGAAGTCGTGCAGGTGTGTGTGTGTGTGTCTGCACGCAGGTATGTGTGAAATATCTGTTCTTCTCTTTGCAGGGATCAAAAATAAAACCCAGGTTTATTCAACTTTTATAAAAGCCTTTATTGATTTAGCATCATAAAATCCACAGTGTTGCGCTTTAAAGTAGCCTCGACTAAAGGGAGATGATAGTTTCCATTTAAGCCGAAACAAGCAGCCAGATTAAACCGCCCGTGTGAGATCTCTCCGCTGAAAAACCAACTACTTGTTTGTCACACAGACAGATGCACCGTCTTCCCTAAAGGATCAAACGGTGGCAGGATAAACGCCGTAACATCACACCGATGGCTTTGATCAAACCTGTTATCTCGCGTTTGTGAAAAGTCAGCTGCCAAAGGAAGATGCATGGAAGGAAAAACACAAAGAGAGCACAACTAATATCATTTGGAAAAGGAGCACCGAAGTCACGGAAGGAAGACAAAAAGTGTGTGAGAGACAGAGAGGGGTGTTTGCCACTCACCATGCCCACAGGTCCGCTCTGGCTACATGGCAAGTCTGAGTCACCTCAGAGTTCAGATGAGGGTATGCACTAAGAGTTGACTCTTTGGGAAGGACCCCACTGACCGATTCCCCGGCTGACTAACTAACCCTCTGACTGGCTAATGACTGACTAGACAACTGCATCGCTGCCTGACCGACAGCCAGGCGGTGCCAGCGAGGTCCAGTCACTGCTCGGCGGTGAAATCCTCAGAGCTCGGCTCTCCCACTTGAGATCTCGCTCCCAAAGCTGTCCTGTCCTGTCATGTCCTCCTCCGTCCCCGAGCTCGATGGCCCAGCCAGGAGCAGCGAGAGTGGGGGAAATGAAGATCTCTCCTCGTTCCCACAGTCAGCCAGGAGAGGAGAGGAGCTCGCTCTGTTCCCATAGAGGTCAGATGTGGAGTTAACACACCCGGCCAGCTGGTTGGTAACTGCTGCCTGCCTGCTACTGGAGTTGTCTCCCTCCCCCTCTCTCCCTCTGTCTCTCCTCCCTGCAAACCTGATAAATCACTCTGGAGACACAGCAAGAACAGCGAGCCACTCAGCCGCTCACACACACACAGTCAGGAGTTACAGTAGAGAGAGACTTTCAACCATTGTCCCAGGAGATCCATATGAGAGTCTGGAGGCAGAGCTGCCAGATCTCCTCCTTCCTCCCCTCCCTCCATTCTCCCCTCCCTCCCTGCCTCTCCTCTTACATTCCCCTCTCTAGTTTTTTTCTTTTTACAGCCTCCGCTGAGACGCTCTTATTGTGTGGCAATTGCATTAGCCTTTAGTGAGCGATGTATGGCTTTTAGTGTCTAATGCAATGTTGTGTCTCCCCTTCTTTATCTCTCTGCTTATCTTTCTCCCCCCTCTCTCTCCTTCTCCATCTCTCGCCCAAGTGTCTATCACTTTGACATGTACACGTATGCACAGACACCTCCTCTCCTTCCTTCTTTGCAGCCTTTCCTTCTTCCTCTGTGAGTTATCCCTTAAAGGGACACAGTCTTTCTTTCCTTCCTTTTTCCTCACACAGGTGCTTGGGTACTCTGAGGGAGTCCAGGTGCAGGATTGTGTTTCTGGAAGCTGAGAGGCATCGATTGTGTTTCTCTGTTTGCCTTGCGATTGGCTCCAATGTTTACCCGCTATTACGGGACTAATGGTCTAATGTGCCTTTGCAGGAGATAAGTCTGTTGAATCAATGAAACAGCAATGGGCAGAAAAGCCATTTAACCACTTATGGTCGCAAACATTAAGAAGCAAATTTTCACAAATTCTAAAGGAAAGATCAGATGAGTTGTTCCCACTCATTTCACTCGATAATGGGACTATGCTAAGTCATTTTATTTAAAAATGAAGTCAATTACTGTGCTTTGATGGCATGCGTACAGTCTACAGTGTGAAAATGTGAGTTCTTTAGACCACGCTTTTAAAAAAATCCGTTATAGGCTGCTGCTTTGAAGCCAGATATGAAGATGCTTGAACGACAGGGTTTTGAGGCTTTGCAACTGAAATCAACTTGTTACACACACCTACACACCGGCCCAGCAACCACTGGTAGTGAGCAAGCGATGGGTTTGATGTCAGGCCTCTCCTCTTGCATACGGGACTATTTCTTCTCTTGGGAATGGACCAGTTCATGTGTAGGGCCTTGAGCACTCAAAGATCTTTATGTAGCACGTCTTATACATGCATTTAAATAAGCACTTTCTATGTCTAATTGCGCGCTCTGAACGAACGCAACTAAAACGAACCTTTGCTGCACATCCAGGGATCAAACCACCAAATTTCAGATTAGTGGCCACATCCACAGGAGATGCCAACTTGCCTGCTAACTGCTCTCTGAGCGAATCTGTGCAAAGTGTGACTTAGACAGTCCTTCTCTTAGCTTTTAAAGTAATGCTTGTTTACCGCTGTAGGCGATGCCTCCATAGTGTAGTGGTTCCTGGTTTGAGTCCAGCTGCAGACAGAAAGTCCCTTTGGGGCTGTGTTAAAAACTGTACATGTAAACAATTGCAACTTAGATTTAACAGTATGTGTAATATATTTCCTAAATTTGTGCTCTTCTGTTTACTGCCGTTGGGAACCTCCAAACAAAAGAAAAAGAAAAGGTAGCACTTTCTTTTACAGCTGGATAATAAAGGGGTAATAGTCGGGTAACAAGTGGGAAACAAGAGCGTGAATACCTGTGGTAATTTGTTGCATTTGCATTTTGCAGCTCTGTCTTGTGCTTATTACAAAGAAGCTACCACAGGTAATTGAGTGGTAATAACTTAGATATTACCAGATTATTACATTCTTGTTTCTGTCTTGTTACCCTGCTATTACCACTTTATTACAAAGCTGTATTTCCACTTTGTTACCCCCAGTTTTGGGCCCTTATTATCCAATTACAGTGTAATATTACTCAAGTAAAATTGACTGTTACTACCATGATATTACTTGGATATTAACTGGTTATTACTTTCGTTATTGCATAGTAATAACTTAGATATTACCACATTATTACATTCTTGTTTCTGTCTTGTTACCCTGCTATTACAACTTTATTACCGAGCTATATTTCCACATTTTTACCCCCAGTTTTGTGGCACTTATTATCCAATTACAGTGTAATATTACTCAACTGTAACCACTGTTCCTAGCATGATATTACTTGGATATTACTTTTGCAAAATAGTAAATGGACTGATTCTTATATAGCGCTTTTCTACTCATACACACCCACTCATACAAGCACTTCTAAACGTAAGTGCAAATTAATCTGAACACATCGGAGGGCAACTTGGGGTTAGTATCTTGCCCGAGGATATTTGACATGCAGACTGGGGAAGGAGGATCGAACCACCAACCTTCCAATCAGTAGCTGATCTGCTCTTCCACCTGAGCCACAGCCACCCCCTTGCATAGTAATAACTTAGATATTACCACATTATTACGCTCTTGTTTCCACCTTGTTACCCAACTATTACCCCTTTATTATCAAGCTGTAATAGAAAGTGCTACCAGAGAAAACTAAGCTTTTCATTGGTTGAGAGGGAAAGATTTAACAACTAGCCAACTCTAAACCAAAGTTTACTTCATCCACCTAAATCAATGTGTAATGTGCAATTAATCTCTGATTTTGTAACTTAGAATCATGGAAAAAATGAACGACCTCCACTTATAGTCCAGGCATCTCTGTGTCCAACCCAGTAAATCACTCTGTCAGCTCAGCCGGCGGAGGGTCGGCAGTGTTTCATCAGCAGGCACGATGCAGCAGTTTGGGACGTGGCCTTTCAGTCTGACACCGCAGAGTGACAGGAGGCCCTGCAGATCTTGTAAGTAGAAAGTCACGACTTTTATCCCCAAAACAGTGAGTCCAAAACAACTTCCCTGTCCTTATTGAAGTGTTTTTACAGCACAGAGTCACCGACATAAAAAGTAAGTTTTGATAAAATAGTTCAACTTTGTTAAAACGTAGAATTTAATGCCACTGAGAAGAAGATATAAGGAACACATTTTGTATAAAATGCAGCAAGGACATACTAATGATGCCCCTCCGAGCTGGAAGCAGCTTGCAGTGGCTCCAACTGCTCCCTGTGTAAATCTAAAATGATTAGAGGGCAGCAGCAAAGATTAGACAGTATTTCAGAGGGTATTACGTGTCCAGACATAACATTTATTAATTAAACTCTTGTGTTCCCTTTGAAGTTAGATAATATCTTACAGCAGCAGTTTGGAGGACGAGAACAGCCCCTGCAATGTTCTCCTGTTTCCTACAAGAACTCACAATTTCATACTTTATCAGTGCAATCTGTCATTTCACTGCACAAAATTAGACTCCAGAGTTTGGGGGTTTTCAGTCCTCACTTTTCTAAGTGCTGACCTGATAGCAGAGGAGGATACTGGTGCACTCTGTTTCTCCAAATGGCGTTTTCTGCGACAGTCACTCAAAATTACATAAAGACATATTTTCTTATTTACCTCCAGCTGTACCTCGCTGTCCACACATTGTAGGTTTTATTTGCACAGGCGTCCACACAACAATTTGGTTTGTGGTTCGTAAAGCTGTTCGAGTGCGCGCCACCAATGTTCTGACTCAAGCTGTCACAGACTGACGTTTTTAGCCTTTATTGGGATAGGACAGGAAAACTAGGAAGACACTCATGGAATTGCCTCAGGACACAATCAAACCTGTGCTTCTGGATCAGCGAGCTATACCAGCACCTGGAGACTGACCTGGTTTATAATGACTGTCACATTATAAACCAGCGGGAACCCCCTTTTATCATTTTTCCTGTGCTTGGTGCAGGGTGATCCAGTAGGAGTCCCTCACCATCAGAAATAGCACGAGCAAAGGTTTGGCTGCTGTCGTTACTGTTGCAGAGCACGTAAGGACAGTCAACAGTAGTAATCAAGGAAATGTTGCAGCTGGTAGAGGATTACTTTTTGTTCTACGTTTAATTTTATGAAAGGTTGTATTATTAACCAAACAATGCCATCCATCCATCTTCTGCCACTTATCCAGGTTGTGGGGAGAAGACTTCCTTCTTCTCAGCCACCTGCTTCAGCTCTTCCAGAGAAACATTAAGGTATTCCCAAGACAGTCGAGAGACCTAATCTCTCCACTGTATCCTGGGTCATCTTTGGGTGTCCTCCCAGCAAATCTTGCCCAAAACACCTCAAGTAGAAGGAATCCAGGAAATGTCAGATGTCAAAATGATCTAAGTGAGAGCCCAGCCTTGGAAGGAAACATTTCCACTGCTTCTATCTCCCATCTCACTCTTTGTGTCACAGCCCATGGGGCCATAGGTGACAACAGGAATGTAGATTAACAGGTAAATCAAAAGCTCTCTCTTTACCTTAACAGACCAGTACAACAACTGAGGGCATCGCTCTAATCTGTCTGTCCATCTCCTCCTGCCCTCCTCCCTCACTCAGAAATAAGTACACCAGATACGTGAACTCCTTCACTTTGGGTTTTCTTTGTGAAACAATGAAAATGAGACAATCTCATAATTGAAGTATAGTCTGTATTTTAGTTTTGTCATTCTGTGGCCTGCGACAGTCGATGCTGTAAATGGCTTCTGCTCGCTGGCTTTGGGCACCCCGAGACAAGGCTGCTGAACGATGATGGGAGGAACATGCTGAGCTGTTTGAATGTTTTTCTGGCTTTCAGTGCATCAGTGTTAGCTTCAGAGATGCATTACTCTGAAGTGATTGGTGCCTATAAACAAGGATTTAATTGACCTGCAGCACCACGAGGCGTCCTGAGGTGAGTCCTGCATTGATACAGCACTTTTCCATATTAATATTTGACCAGCTAGTAAGTAGTAGTAAGCTAGTAAGGGGCGAACGTGGCTCAAGAGTTGGGCAGTCACCTTGTACTTGGAAGGTTGCCGGTTCGAGCCCCGGCTTGGACAGTCTTGGTCGTTGTGTCCTTGGGCGAGACACTTCACCCGTTGCCTACTGGAGGTGGTTGTAGCTGCCATCACCAGTGTGTGAATGGGTGGATGACTGGATGTGTAAAGCGCTTTGGGGTCCTTAGGGACTAGTAAAGCTATACAAATACAGGCCATTTACCATTTAACCACAGGGGGCCGCAGTGTTTAGCAGCTGGAACAAAGAGATTTTTCTCATGAGTTTGTGCTCTTGTTGTAAAGTCGTCATCTCTGTGTTTCCCTGTTAAACTACTTCCTGTTTTAATTTGGAGGTCCTTTGTCTCACTGTCAGGGATTGGTTTCACCCTGTTTCCTGTGTCTCATGGCACACACACACTGATTATCCCTCAGTGTGTTTCTTACATGACATCACTTGATGTGCACATTGTCCACCACATGTTATACAAGCACTGGTTGCTACAGAAGTGGTTTTTCCCTGTAGTTGTTCATGTTTGTCTGCAAATACTTGCTGAGCAACAGGAAAACATGAAGCTAATGGAGGTGGTTTGCATTCAGATGAAAGTTGCAGCATCTGCTGACCTGCCTGTTCTGTTTACCTTCTGTTGGACTTTTGCATTGTGGACGTTTCTCGGCCAAAATAAAGGCTTTCTCTGGGTTAACTCAGCCTGCCTGTCATTCTCCGCATTTGCTAACGAGGTCAGTATGTCAAGTCTATAACTTTAAAAAAACATCACTTTGTTCGCTGCCCTCATGTGACCGAAAATACCAACAAACATCTATTAGCAGTTTAACTTTCTGCTAAAATATCTGCATGCCAAGCTGCTTGACTTCATTCAAGCAGCTTGGCATTGAATGAATGCCAGTCACTTCCACCTCCATGGAATTGACTGAAACACCCAAATTCACGATTTGGATGGGTGAGTGACCTCTGGCATTAAAGTGCATGAGAGATGTTTGGGAATTGTGCTCACATGCTATTGTGACCCTCATCACACTGGTTCATTTTTTTTAGGTTGTCATTTAAGTCTAGTCCAGTAACACAGCCTTTCAGCCTTCGGATGATAATTTTCGTAAACAGGAAAACTTGATCATGGTTGTAGAAATATTTCAATTTAAGCATCATTGTTACTATAATCGTGCCCTTTGACAGCTGGGAGAGCATCCAGCCCCCTGTGACCCTAAGATGGATAAGCATGTTTTTCTGTTTCCATCTTTCTGACAAAAGTATAGGAAGATCATTGCATTCTCATGCCTGCCTACAAATGTCTTGGCTCAGCTGATTTTCTTATTTGGAAACAGTCTTCAGTAAAAATCAGAGGGCACATGGGCAGAGATTCAAGGAGCCGCCAACTGTGCTCTAGGACTGGCTGCGGTGACAAACTGCGGACAGCGTTTTCTTCAGATACTCAGAGGGAAGAAAACACTGGCTCAAAGAAAGTAAAAGTAAAACAAAATCTCTGTGTTGAGGTGAAGGCAAAAATGTACAAATGTTTATAAGACAAAGTCAAATAAAGCCTGACTGCAGTTTATTATCATCTAGCCTGAAAACTAGAAGCATTCATCGTGATTTCTGAGGAAAAAAGCTTCACTGGATGAAAGCAGACGTGGCACAAATACATGAAGCGATAACGTCTCTGCGTAAAACGACATGTTTCGGGGCACAAATGGATGCTCGTTACTCAAGCCAAGGTGCCGATGTCGTCTCTGTGTTTCATATTTTCCCACTGGACTTATTTGTTTGTTGAAACTGACGTGAAGCATTCAGAGTTTCCAGCAGACTGAGCCAGGATAAAACAAAGATGCAGGGTGAACGACCGGGATCAGAATCCCTTTTTCAGAGTCTGAAACCAAACATTTACTGAAATACCAAGCAGAGTGGATTTGCAGCACTTAGCTGCACATGGCCATGTTACAGTATATACACAACGTTTCACATTGTTTGTATGATGAGGTCTCGTTTTCTTTTAGAAAGAAAGTCATTGGACGGTAATGTTTTCCTTTTACGCCATGAACCAACATTCATGCATATCAGGGCGCTAACGACACGGTGCCAAGCAGTTGAGTTTTCTTGTTTTCCCATGTGACTTAAATCAAGATATGTTCTTTCCAAAGGTAATTTTTCACTGAAAAACTCGGGGCTTTGTTTATTTTATTGTTGGTGGCAATCTCCCAACTCAATCTTTGGTCACAGCTCTTCTTTGTGGAGATTTAAGGCCTTTAAAGAAACTTCTGCTAATGCAAAGATGACATTATTGGCTGAAAATTGGAGCGGTTTAACCCCCTGAGGATACCGACCGTCACTAACACGCGTCTCAGACTGATCCTCCACGTTCAGCGATTCGACAGATCCGTGCGAGACGGCAGAGTAGGAACTTATGGCAGTCCGAGACTAGAAGGACCAAAGGCAGCTGATCACACAGACGTGGACGAACCAGTCAAAGGTCACTCAACAATCAGTTGACTGTAATCCACGAGGAAAGCGAAGAAGAGGATGCCGCAGACAGACATGGATGGGAGCTGCTGGGCGACGGCCACAGTAACAGAAGTGGAGACCAACCGTTGAAGGTGTGCTCCTCAAGGTGTAAAGGAGGACTGAGCAAGTAAGCAGCCCCCTGAGAGTGGCACTGCAATGAGACGCCACGAGTCCATTCATGAATATAGTGTTTGCAAAGAGGAAGCATTCAGCGAGCACAACATCAGTCATTAAGTGTCAGACCAATTAAAACGGGGCTACTGAGGCTCCACAGTGAGTAAAACACTCTGCTGACTCAATAACAGACAGGCAGACATGCTCACACTTATGGTCAGTTTTGAATCTCCAAGTAATCCTCAAAGCTTCTTTACTTTCCACACAGCTTGTGTGCCAGACAGTAAACAAAACATGTAAATAAAGAAAAACAAAAATAATAATCAAGCTTGCTTGCATTACCTAATTGAACGTAGCGCTCCACCTTTTGTGGGTTTCCTTCAGATTCAAGAGTCCACAGTGGAGACGGCCGTAATGCCAGACTAAAGGTATTAGACACAGAAATGTTTTAACTAAAATGTGACACAGGTACAATTTTAATGCACAGGTACAAAACACAACCTGTACTTTTTCTAAATGTTCTTAATTATTTAAACATCTTCCAGTACCCTGCTCTGTCTGCACACTACGACCCGGGCTTGTTTATTTGTACTTTAATCTTAATAACTGTTCAGTACTCTGTTTTTATAACTGTTGTCCACGATGTAAATATTTGTTTCTGTAAACACTGTGTGTGTTTGTTTGTATTTGTGCTTTTTTCTTTGCTGCTGTTACAACCAAATTTCCCCTTGTGGGACAATTTAATTCAATTTTATTCATACAGCACCAAATCACGGTCGCCTCGAGGTGCTTTATATTGTACAGCAGATCGTACAATAATAGATACAGAGAAAACCCAACAATCATATGACCCCCTATGAGCAGCACTTTGGCGACAGTGGGAAGGAAAAACTCCCTTTTAACAGGAAGAAACCTCCAGCAGAACCAGGTTCAGGGAGGGGCGGGGCCATCTGCTGTGATTGGTTGGGGTGAGAGAAGGAAGACAGGATAAAAGACATGCTGCGGGAGAGAGACAGAGGTTAATAACAACAATTATTTTAAGTAATTAAGCAAATATTTAAGGTCTTTGCTTTCAAAGAAATACATAAAGTAGCAGATATCAAGTCATACATCCCTAAAAATGAGGAAAATCCATTTTAATTATAGGTCACATCCAAGTTTTCTATGATGTTTTGTGACTGAGCAAATGCTGAAAACATCATTTAAATTTGTTCACTTGTCAGGGAAAATAATGTCTTGCTTCTGTTTTTTCCTGCCTTCGTGGTTTGATATTGAACTGCTCAGTTTTAGGGCAGAAAGATCATGAGGTGAGGCTGATGAAAGGCCAGAGGAGACAGGCAGCAGCAGGGTGGGCTGAAGACGTGCCAGCCGGGATGCCATGCAGGCTGCTGTGCCAGGAAAAGAAGCCTACGCAAGAAACGTGGGAGGGAAACAAGCTTGCATGCACAGACACATATTTATGCACGCACTGGCTTTTCACTGAACAGAGGCATGAACCAAAAATTTGCAAGCATAAATGCAAAAACTGAACAGGCACATGCACACAAGGATTTCAGTGGACGCCCAGCTACACACTGAACGTGCGCGCACACACACACACACACACACACACACATAACCTATGCAAATAAGCTCCAGAGGCTCCATAGCATGTGGCAGATGCCCAGTTCTCCAGCCCACATCCTGTTTCCAGACCAAACCAGACCTCGCCTCCTCACCCAGGGCAGCAGCAGCAGCACATGAGAAAAATGACTCTGAAATATCAAATTTTTAAAAAAGAGTCTATCATCTCTGCTTGTGTGCCAGATCTCTTTCAGTTGATGTATGTTCCTGTGCATGTTTCTGGCTGTACAAACTTAAAGATGTTCAGAACCTCTAAGAGTGTTGGGGTTGTTTCAAGCATGGCGGAGGCTTGCTTTAATCGGACGGACATCGTTTAGTTAAAGGCGGCCATATTGCACGGTGCAGCTCCAGTTCGCAGCAACAGTTATTTCACTGACCGTTAAAGCACCTTTTCTGCAGCTGTACTCTATTGTTAGCCAGATACAGTGAAAGTAACTGGAATAGAGGCCAACACACACACACACGCACAAACAGAAAGAGGCTGATAACTGTTTCGAGGGAAAATCGACACATGTGTTCCCCAAAGCTCAGGGACTTCTTGCTGTAAGCCTTTAAAGAGAGGGATTGTGTGTGATGCATGCTGCCCGGAGGGCTCGCTGTCAGACCTCTCACTCTGTTCTTTCCCATACTTCTCAGGCAGGAGGTCATCTGTAGCTCAGTTTATAAGAGACACCGCAGCCATATGTGTGTATGTTTCCAATGCCCTCACTTACTTTCTGTTTACTTTGACCTTTTTCTGTTTTCTTCATTTGTCTTTTTGCCAACAGACATTTTCATTTGTCATGGTAGCAAAAACACAGGTGAAACCAAGAACAACAACAATGGCTCAGTTAAATTTAAGCATCTCAGTTTATCCATGACAGTGAGTCATCACAGTGAGCTCCGTGATGATGTAAACATGTAAAATTAAACTTCAAATGAACAGAGAGGCAGTGAAGTGAGGCAGATTAGCCACTGGGACAGATCACAGAGGCTTTTCTGTACCCTTCAACCAATACGCTCGTTCTATTAGCGATCCAGCTATAAATCGGCAGCAGTTGGGAATTTAAGAGGCCTCTGAAAGGGCAAAGAAAAACTGAGATATAAGGGACAAGGGTAAAAACTAGAAGGAGGTAGGAAATGGGAGGTGAGATAAAGGTAGTTATAGTGTGAAGTAAAGGTGTACAGCAAAGTGCCATGTAGGGAGGAGTGAGCAGGCAGGGAAACAGATGAGAAAAAGCTGTATGGCTCTTCCCAGCGGCCCTGCCTGTATGAGGGGCTCAGGGGGAAAAATCCTCAGGGACTAACTGAACTATTTGCTCTTCTGCCGCCACATCTGGATGACACACCACTGCCCAGCATCAAAGGAAAGGACGCGGTGGACAGCTAGACAGGTGCTGGAAGAGTGTGCCACACATACTGTACACAGATATAGATACAGTACACATGCACACTTATGTACAAACGCTGCCAGCTTTTTAATTTCGTGCCAGACACTATACGTTTTTATGCTAATGGGATGTGACGACCTTCTGCACCTGTTTATCCTTCAGACGAGCACAAAAGAGAAGAGTTAGTGAAACACGAAGGTGGATGCCATTAAATAAATACATAAGAAGGGTGGTTCAGTCAAGCAGCAGCCTCTGTGCCTGGAAAATGAAGCTAATGCAAAAACCGCAGTTCCTAGAATGGCCACTTGAGGCTGGCTATAAAACGTGAGAGGCCATCAGGCAAAACATTTATTCTCTGACTGGTTGGCAAAGAAGGTGCTGCACCAAAAGATGCCACACTGCTGCCAGCAAACACTTGCCAACTGCTAACTGAGAGGCAGGAAAACTTGGAAAGGTGTACCGCAAACCAGAAATAGAGAAGGTTTGCCTTCAAAGTAAAAGCTTTGCCTTTTATTTTGAAAGGCAAAAAAACTCAATTTCTAGTTTGTGCCATGCTTTCCAGTTTCACTGGACAGTGTTTGTAGACAAGTCCATTCAAGCTACAATCGTAACAGGTTTTTGGTAACCGCGTGGGGAACAAATGTTTTTCTCTAGCTGCCAGAGGAGGACAGAGGGGGGCACTGACTGGTCTGCAGCTCTCTGTGACTGCAGCTTTAGCAACCATTTTCCCACTCCACCACTTTTCCAAGTTTTCTCCCTTAAAGTATCAGAAAATCAACACAGATCAAAGATCCGAGGGATCAATGCTTTTTTTGTTATGCTACATCACAGACGGACTCATTTCTGAAGTCTGGCTACAGCTGTGTTTCTTTCAAAGAGCTCAAATGTGTCTTTTTAGCCCTAAAAATGTAACGTAGCCGTCACCTGTAGTGCAGTTATAAAGGCTTAAAAACCGCTGTCAGTTTTATTCATCCCACTGTACTTTGAGTAACATTTCAAAATGTTTCATAGTAACATTTTACAGTGCTTCATTAAACATGACCAAATTAGTCAGCTGGTTTTAAGGCTGGTCTTGTGGTCCAGTTCTTTGAGTGAGCATCTAGTATTTTATTTGTATGTTGGAGCAATAAAAAGTTTCATGACATCAGAAAAGCAAAGAAATAAAGCAAAGCTTTGATAGTAAAACAGACTTGACCTGCCATTGATGGGTCAGAAACTCCCCACCTGGGCCCTCCTCCAATGCCTCAACATCTTTTCGTTTTGTTAAATCAAAAGTTAGGGAGCTTTGGAAAGTAAAGAATGAGTCCTTCCTGGGTTCTGATTGTACCGGCTCTTTCTGCGGGTGTGATGACATTAATAGATTTTCTGTAACCTCTGCCTATTTTCTGCTTTTCCCAATCCCTCACTTCAACACGTGGATGCTGCACAGGTTGAACTAATCACTGCGCTACGCTACAGGAGGCTCTCCGAAGCACATGTTGGACTGAGCACCCAGTGGGGTACTCGGAGCAGAGCATTCCCCAGACAGACATTCCCAGGTCCCCCCCACCCCCGGCCCGGCGCTGCTCCTCTGCCTGCCGCCGGTGATGGATGGGCTGTGAGGGATGATGAATCGGCTCCTGTCAGGTCCTCAACACATCCTCATCTGGGATTCAGCCATAAGGAGAGAGCAGCAACACCACCATCACCCTGCATTGTACTTTAAAATGCAGCTTCGCCTTGAGACAAAACGATCACTGACACACTGCATCACGAGGCTGCGCGGGAATAATGTGTGTAAATGCTGATGCGAGGTTGTTGCTCTTAATGACGGCAGCTGAACTGAAATACTGGGTTGAAAAAAAATTGACCGTGCGATACAGTTTCAACCCCGGAGAAATTACAAACACATTTAACCCGCTCTTTGTGGAAACAATACCTTTGCAGCGCCTCATCCTAACCACCAAGAAAGTACCTACCTCACACTTACACTACACATTACATGCTTTAACTCGTCAGCCCGTCTGGTGTCCAAGCCTCTGTAATGCGACATGCATGATGCGTCAGCAGTACTGGAACTGCAGGAGAAACCAGGAAAGTAGCATTGATTCTGCATATTCAGAAACCTGTTCATAGATATTATACGTCTCTGGCCCTTTTATTAGGTATACCAGTTCAACTGCTCGGTGAAGCAAAGTTCTAATCATCCAAATCACATGTCAGTGAATTTAGGCTTCTAGACATGAAAGCTGAAACTGAGCATCAGGAAAAAAAGGTGTTTTGAGTGACTTTGAATGTGGCCTGGTTGTTGGTGCCAGATGGGCTGGTCTGAGTATTTCAGAAACTGCTGATCTGCTGGGATTTTTCCACACTAAGGTCCACAGAGACTGATGGGAAAAGAGAAAATATCCTTTTAGTGAAAACGCCTCAGAGGAAAACAGCCAGACGTCTTCAACCCAACAGTAAGTTAAATAACCACTCATTATAGTCGAGGCATGGAGAAGAGCATCTCTGAACACACAACAAGTAAACATGGACCCAGATGTGCTGCAGCAGAAGCAGAAGACCACAATGAGCACCGCTCCAGTCAGCGAGGAGCAGGAAGCTGAGGCTCATGGAAATGAAAGGACGGAAAATTGGCACAAGGTCGCCTCATCTGATGAATCTCCATTTCTGCTGCAGCAGTCAGATGGTGGCGTCAGAATTTGGCATAAACATGATATGGGGATAATTTCTCTGCACACTTTGGGTATTGTTGATGAGCATATTTGTTCCTTTATGACCACAGTGCACCCATCCTCTGCTTCCAGCAGGATAACACAGCAAAGTTAAATAATCTCAGACTGGTTTCTTGAACATAACGATGACTTTACTGTCATCTCATTCCAGTACAGCACCTTTGGGATGTGGCGTAACAGGATCATGGATCATTGATGCGAAGCCAGCAGATCTGCAGCAACTGTGTGATGCTATCGTATCAATATGGACCAAAATCTCCGAGGCGTGCTTCTTGAATCTGTGTCGGGAAGAGCTAAAGCAGTGCTGGAGCCAACAGGGCCAACCCAGTCTGAGCGAGGTGTGCCTAATAATGTGGCTGGTGGATGTCATGTTTGGTAAAGCTGCAGAGTTAGATAAAACCTTTCTTCATTAATAACATACTGCAGATAATCAGTTCGTGTGGTGGCTGGTGAGTGTGTCATATATAAAATGATATGACAGCTAACTCGGCTCACGTGAAGGATCAGCTTCGACTTTACTGTTTGAACCTCATCTTTCTCCGCTTTCCTCACTCATTTCATCACATTTTCTTCATTTCCTGTGTGCAGTAAGTAGATGGATGTGAGTTTTGGCTGGGGCCTGGGTGTTATCTGTGCTGAGTGAGAGAAGGGCTTCAAAGCCAGCAGATTTTGAGCTCTTTCAGACCACAGAGTCTCACTGTTATCCTGAGTGCTGTTTCCCACTGAGGTGGTCAGCTGGCTTTATGAGAGTCAGCAGCACAGATGTTTCGTGTTTGCGTGGGGAGATCAGGTTAGCGCGCCGTGCTGATATCGTGTAAGCAGCTAGATCGATAATCTGCGGGTCAGTGCTGAGATATCCACTGAGAGAGATAGAGTCAGAGGAGGCGAGTCTTATTTCACACAAAAGTCAGTGAAAGTGCGAATAAAAGCAGAAGGAAACCATTCGCGCTCAGCTGCGTGCGCTGGTCCACATTACTTCCTTCTTCCTCCCTCACATTCTTGCATCTGTCAAACACCAGCCAATATTTATATTCATAACAAACAATGACTCTGAGAGCAAAGGAGAAAATGATGCAGAATAACTCAGGGAGTGTGGCTCGGGAAGCAGATACCCCGCTGTAGCAGCCATGCTGTGATGGGCTGCTGGCAGATATTGGACTTATAAACCTCATAAACCTTCACTGGCAGGCTGAAGAGAAGACAACAAAGCCTCCAGCAGTCCACTCAGCCCCTCGTATCATCCTTACAGTAGCACGCCCAATTACAAACCAGATGCAGCAAAAGCTCAGAGATCAGGGCTTCCTGATTGGAGCAAATTAACATCTCACGTTTGAGTCGGGCTTTTGATTGAAGTTGTGCTGAGCTGATCTGAGGGCTAACTCTGTGTCACCCTGTCTTGAGTGGTGGAGGCGGGCAGTATTTATAGAGATGGCCAGACTGAAACCATTACTTACATGAGGATGTGCAGACGCAGTGCATGGCAAATAGCTGTAGGCCATATCGTAAATATTTTCCTCCCTCTATCATTTTCATGTGCAGGCACGAGAGCCACTGTGAGGACTCGTGTATAAAAAGCCTTTTTGCATCTTAAACATTTTGTTTAATTGCTGACAAAGCCCAGAAGCTAATTACATTTTAATTGGGTTAAAACTGCTCTGCTAGAAAACGGTGGTTACTGGACATAACCCCTGTGCTACGAGTACCAGAGCAGGTACGAGTACGAGTAAGATTTATCCTGGCTTAGACCCTCGCTGTAACAGGTCTGATGGTGCCAATCTTACCCACATGTTTTGGACTTTCTCTGCCCTGGCAAATCTTTGGGAGGTTTTCTGCACTCTGAACAAGGCTCTCAACCCCCTACTTGCTCTCTTTGGTACAGTGGGTGAGGATGATGAGAATATTACCTAGGCGTGCCATTTTGATGAGGTGGAAGGCCACTGCCCCATCCACCCACGTTCAGTGGTTGATCTCATGTCGTGCCCTAGTCTGGAAAAGATCCACTGCTTCATCCAGAACCAAAAGGGCACATTTGATCAAATCTGGGGTCATTTACTGTCAAACTTCTCTAACCTTCAATTTAAGGATGTTCCTGCTGACTCTGCTTATTCCACAGAGGCCTGATGTGTGTCTGTGTTAACGGGAACATGAAGCTCAGTGATGTTGCAGCTGACTCTGTGCTTTGTAAGGAAAGGGTTTGTTAGTATCAGTCGCCGCTCCTGGGTTGTGTGTTTTTTGTTAATTTCTTTGTTTGTTTGCTTGTTTGTTTGTTTTCTTTTTTCTTCACCTGTGTTCTAACATGAGAAGTTCTGTTTTGTATTCAGTGTAACCAGATTCTGTGTTTCCCTTTTCTCTTCTTTTTGTCGTTCACTGTGTCCGCTCACTAAAAGTATTTTGAGTTACAAAGGCAGCCTATTCACAATAACAGCCTTTTGTTTCTTGTCTTTTTTTCTGAATATGAACTTGGATCTAAAGAATATTGAACAGTTGCTATTTTAAATAAATGCAGGGAACAGAAGGTTTGACAACTACAATAATTGTTTGTTGAGATAGACCGTGCGGAGATGTGTGTGGTGGACCCAGGTGCAAACACAAGTGAGGATACGGGAGTGAACTTAAACAAAAGCGAGCCGATTACTGCGGCTGATGATCACGAAAGAAACAAACAAGAATGAGGGCAGCAGAAGAGCAATAACTAAACAGAAACCTAAACTGGGAACAAACTGTGAAAGCTAACTATGGCTGTGACTCTGACTATGGCGAGAAAAACAGACGACCTGACGACGAACAAAGGAAGACCGAGGACTCAAATACACACACGAGGTGATCAGGGGAGGTGGAGACACACGAGAACACAGCTGACTAGAATGAAACATACAGGAGAGAGTAACACTAACTACAATGAACAAAGGACACCAGACTCTTCCAAAATAAAACAGGAAACATGTGAAGAAGACAAACTTGATAACATAAGACATGCAGTCAAAGCAGCCTCACAGACAAAGGGTGAGGGAAACGTAAGTACAGGGGAAGAAAATACAAGAGGATTCGAAATAGACAAACGAGCTTAGGTAATCTAATGAACTTGAAAATGAACCTTAAACATCAGGTGTGAGGTCTGGCTAGTAAATGATATCAAACTTAATCAATAAAGTCTCAGCATGAACTGTTCACTCAGGCTCTTAATTGGGAAGAAAATAATGTGTCTGTATCAGACAATAACACTGTGGAATTCTTCAGTGTCTTGCACAACTGTGTGAGATTGCTTCACTTCCCCTTTGCTTGGAAACCTTCACCTCACATACACATATTTCTTTAAGTTGTTTGTCCAGGCCTGTAGTGCTCTATATGCAGCATGACTCAAATTGCCCCCCTCTGCCACTCCAAAAAAAGAAAACCTAAGGATAGTAATAGAGGTATAATAAGTGTTTTCCATGACACACTGCTTCACGTGACAGTGTGTCTGCTGGAAGAAACAACAGCCCACTGTAATGATAACGTATGACCAGACACTGAGCTCTAAAAACACGAACGCATGCCACTCTGATCCCAGTCCTGATTCCTGCTTCTCTCCCGACATCCAAACAGCCTAAACCTCGCCGGCAATCAGACGGCAATCAGGCCAATCAAGCCGGCAAACAGCCAAAGCAAACAGCGGGAGGGTGAGCAATGGTCGGACAGTGCTCCCACAGGCCTGATGGGACCTCTGGATGGGGCGGCCTCATGACTAATTGGTGTTTGAGATCAATCACAGCCAGCACACTTCCTACTCCTGTGGGCCGTCTAAATGGCTCTATTCTCCCTCTCTCTCCCTCAAGGGTCTCCAACCCCCCTTCAGTCTGTCCGTCTGGAGGGAGGCACCGTGGGAGTTTAATTGCCTCGTATTTTCCATGAAGCCAAGTTCATTACATTAACAGCTCCGACCCACGCTGCATACTTTCAACCTGCTGCAATTTGTTTTTGTATTTATTAGGCTGGCAGACAGGCAGCTTCCCGCTCAGCTGGGCGACGCAACGAAATTACGGATGGGTGAGGGAGAAGGTCAGAGGGCGCTCGGCAGGCGCAGGCATCCATTGTGATGCACCAGCCAGGCAGATGAAAACATGACGGAGACGCGAGCGGGGAGGAGATCAGGGCCGCTCTGTTCGAGATGCAAAAGCACGAAGCAGCGAAGGAACGAGGAGGGGAAGGTCGGAGGCAGTGCTATCTCCAAGTGTAAACATCAGTTTTAGGGGGGGTGGAGGACACTTCCCGAATAAATTGTCAGCGGTATAAACAGGTAAACAAAGCAGAGAAAACTTTTATCCCGACTGTAATCTTCCTAATACGTCAACCACTACAGGATTCTTTCTGTCACTTGAATGAATCGCTTCATTTGCACGATGACTATTGACAATAAATGAGCTGATTATATGTATTGTAATGTTAATGATGGTTAAAAATTACAGTGATAAACCTGCAGAGGTTTTATTTGCCTCAGCCAGCCAAGCAGCCACATCATTAGGGAATATTACATTGGACCCCCATTTGCCTTCAGAGCTGCCT
Organism: Pundamilia nyererei; assembly: GCF_000239375.1. Taxonomy (NCBI): domain Eukaryota; kingdom Metazoa; phylum Chordata; class Actinopteri; order Cichliformes; family Cichlidae; genus Pundamilia; species Pundamilia nyererei. The sequence goes on from NW_005187584.1 coordinate 1,110,055, forward strand.
TAATGCTTCGTAGCACAGAAGCATTCCTCACAGATTTTGGTCCATATTGACATGATAGCATCACATAGTTGCTGCAGCTTTGTTGGCTTCACATCAGGGACACAAGCCAACAAATCTCCTGTTCCACCACATCCCAAAAGGTGCTTTACTCAATGGAGATCTGCAGACTGTGGAGGCCTTTTATATACAGTGAAGTCATGTCATGTGGTCTTCTGCTGCTGTAGCCCGACTCCTCCAAAGCACTGTGCACTCAGAGATGCTCTTCTGCAAACCTTGGTGGTACCACGTGGTTATTCCACTTACTGTTGTCCTCCTATCAGCTGAAAGCAGTCTGGCAATTCTCCTCTGACCTGTGGCATCAACAGGATCATTTGACCCAGATAACTGCTGCTCATTCTAAACTTTAGAGATGGCTGTGTGGGAAAATCACACCAAATCAGCTGTTTCTGAAATAATCAAACCAACACATTCAAAGTGAATTAAATCACCTTTCTTCCCTGTTCCGATGCTTTAATGTACCTAATTAAACGGCCGGCCAGTGTATAATATTAATGGGACAACTTTAAGTGATAAACAGAGATGGACAGTAATGCGTTACTGTAATCTGATTACTTTTTTCAAGTAACGGGTACAGTAAGGGATTACTATTGCAAAAATGGTAATTAGGTTACCGTTACTTTCCCGTAGGAACGCTGCGTTACTGCGTTACTAAAACCGTGATTTT